>NC_046171.1:2448100-2740600 GCF_011064425.1 Rattus rattus | reverse complement strand
GTGGTGGGTTTTTTTTTTTTTTTTGATAATGTGTGTGTGTGCTCGTGCTTAAAAGCTCATGCTGAGAAAGGCTCAGGGCTACACTGGGCTCCTGAACACCCAGTCTAGTTACTGATTGTCTAATACTTTTTATTGGCTTAAACCCATATCAAAGCAGTCTTCTCTGCTGAATACCCCACCACAAAATACCACACTCATTTCTGATACAGGATGTAAGAACATGAACAGAAAAAAACAAACCAAAAAAAAAAAAAAAAACCAACAAAAGAAGCCCCATCTGATTAAAAATGTATAAGCTGGGGCTGGCAAGATGGCTCAGTGGGAAAAAAAGGTGCTTGCTGTCAAGCCTGAGGACCTGAGTTCAATCCCCGGGACTCACATGGTGGAAGGTGAGAACCAATGCCCATAATTTGTCCCCTGAACTCCATGTACCTGCCATGGTATGTGCGTGACCGGATAAAAATCATTCTTTTAATGTTAAAAGTATAAATGAACTATCCAGACAGGCTTTACCAGAGAAAACTATTGAAAAAAACAAAACAGGTAAGCCTATGAGATGATCAATGCCATTTGCTGATTGAGAAAAGTAAGTTAAGATGAAGGGGGCTGGACGCAGAGAGCATCCGGTCACCTCGCCCATTGCTGGTGGGCAGGAGATATGGGGGTGATTCTTACAAACACTGTCTGAGAAATTATAGGTGTTTACCCTAGAGACCAATCACTTACCAAAGTATGTCCAAAAATCGTGTGCCTGGGGGCTTCTGGTAACTTCATTTATAAGTAAACTCTGGAAACAACTCAAAAGTCCATCCAAACACCCCACGCTGCTCAGGAATGCTAAATAACAAAGCTTCCTTACAGGCGACAGTCTGGTGAGAAAGAGCAGTCACGCTGTACCACAGGGCACACACACAGGAAGCTCTAAGAGAAATGGAGCCGGGGGGATAGAAAGGTGATCGTTGGGTTCATGGAGGAGCAGGCGGTAGGGCAGGGCCCTAACTGTGAAGGGGATCAAGAGGTTTGGGGGAGTGGGGCAAAACGATACTCCGTGCTTGACTAAAATAATATTTATACGATTGTGTGCCTTTGACAAACTTGCTGCCCTTAAGCTTTATTACTTCTGTTTTGTTGAAGACGGGGCTTCTCCCTGTACCCCTGGCTGTCCTAGAACTTGCTCTACAAACCAGGGTGACCTCCAACTCCGAGATCCTTTGGCCTCTGTCTCCCAAGCGCTTGATTTAGACTTGTGTGCCACCATTGCCTGACTGCTTATTTACATTTTAAGGAGCGTGACTCACACACCAATACACCTAATAATGTGAAATAAAAGTCTATGGTATGACTGTTATCCTTGTGAGTTCTACTAATGAGAGGGCGCTGGGCTGGCACCTGACAGTGGTTGGCATCAGGCCGTGGGTGGCACCTGGCAGTAGAGACAGAGGTGGGCTTCTCCCCGACTCAGCCAGTAGAGGGCGCCAGAGAACAATGATGGCCAGGCGGGACCAACCCGGCAGGACTCAATGCATATCAAATTACTGCGCATGGAGACAAAAATATATATATATGGGGGCTACAGGTCGTGGGCCTTTTGGTAAAACCTGGCAGTTGTGGCTGAGGACTGTGTCCTGTCTGAACCTCCAGGAGAACCCAGTAGGGTTAGGGCAGGTCCCTTCCCTTCCAGCAGGGCTATGGAGCAAAGAAAGTCTCTTTTCCCAATCCATATGACTAACCTAGAAGCAGAGGATGTCCCGTGGAGTGGACAGTCTGGCCTGCTTCTAGAGCTGTTTCCACAGGCACGGGATTATGGGGAAATGGGAGAGGCTAGAAATGGTGACAGCTAACAGTACTGAATGGCAGGAGGTGGGGGTGTGTGACCAGGGAGACGTGGGCAAGTCCGAGACAGACAGAGCCTGCGCAGGTGAATGGGGGCGGGGGTCGTCCCCCAAATCCCTTGTTCATCTGCTTCTTATCAGAACGTCGGCTGCAAGAGCCTCCCGCCAAGCCTCTCAGAGTTTCCTCGAACAGTGGCACCCACAATGGGTATCTGTGATGGCAGACGTGACATGGAGGACAGGGAGAGAAGGCAGAAGTCACCGAGGGATCTTAGGAGGAAGGAGATCGGAAGGAGCCGAGGATGAGAACAGGGGGAAGTGGGGCTAAAAGAAAAAGAAAGGCGAGTTTCTGATTGGGTCAAGAAACCGTTCGAGGCTTCTGGGGAAGGGAGGGGATGCCACGGGGTCGGCTAAGTCAGTGTGGGGCCAGCAAGAGTTAGAGTATCCGAGAGCCTGAGCAGGCTCCAAGCCTGTGACTGGCAAAGCCCACAGCGAGGAAGACAGCTCTGCTGCGTTTGGTCCGCTTGACACAGGCCTGGGTCATTTTGGAAACGGAATCGCAACTGACAAGATGTCTCTATCAGATTGACCTGCGGGCAAGCCCGTGAAGCATTTTCTCGCCGAGGGAGCTCAGCGTGGGGGCTGCCACCCCTGGCAGATGGTCCTGGGGTGTTATAAGAAAGCAGGCTGGGCAAGCCAGGAGGAACAAGCCTGTTAGCAGCACCCCTCCATGGCCTCTGCATCGGCTCCTCTCCCCGGAGTTTCTGTTTGAGTTCCTGCCCTAACTTCCTGTCACAGCGGCCTGTGATAGGGAAGTAGTGTGAACCAAAGAAACCTTTCCCTCCCGGGGTTGTTTTTGGTGGTGTTTTCTCCTAGAAAAGCAAGCCATGGTTTTTGGATGACCACACGGCTGAGTATGACTGGCTCAGAAAACGGAGCCCTCCTTCCCAAAAAGGAAGTGAGGTTGGAGTGGAGCAAGCCCCAGGCCTGGAACTTAGGATTTCCCCCAGGCAGCATGTGTAAGCCCCTGGGTGATGCTAACCAGGCAGCTTAGGCCGGGAAACGGAAAGGAGATAGAAACTGTACCGGAAGCCAGCCTTACGCCATCACCACATACCCCTGGCCTCTAACTGGAAGCCGCTAATGGCCCTCAGGCCCGTGGTTCTCAACCTTCTTAATGTTAGGACCCTTTAATACAGTCTCTCATGTTGTGGTGACCCCCAACCATAAAGTTATCGCCGTTGCTACCCCATAACTGTAATTTTGCTACCGTTGTGAATCATGATGTAAATATTCTTGGACCTATAGGTTTGTCAACAGGGTCACGACCCCACAGGTCGAGAACCACTGTCTTAGACAATGCAGGGAAGAACGGTCCTTGCTAGAGCTTCCTCTTTTAGTAACCTCCATTCGAATACGTTTTAAGGATGCTCTCAGGTCAAGAAACACCGTTCAGGGTGACCCCCAAGGCCCAGACCCTCACCGCTCCTGTCCCCATCAAGAAGAGAAGGCCATTGGTGGTCAGGGACCCATGCCAAAAGTGGGTGACCTGCAGAACAGTTAATAAAAAGGAAAGACTTTGGGAACTGTGGTCGGCAGCCACGTGTTAGCCCCATAGGGTCTGAGGTCAGAGTCCATTGAGCTCGTTAAAGACAACTCCGTGTGTGGTCTCATAGAGATGGTGGGTTCTGACATTCCCATAAGCAGAAGGCTGTTGTCCCTGGAGTGGCCTAGAAGTAACCAGTGGCTTGGGGCTCTCAGAGGGGTGAACGGGTGTTATGTGCACTGTTGCTCGTATATGCCCATGCACACTGATGTGTTCACACACCCGCAGGTATTCACACACCTGGGCACGCATGCATGCACACACATGCATGCACACACATGCATGCACACACATGCATGTACACACATGCATGCACACACATGCATGCACACACATGCATGCACACACTGATGATGTGTTCACACACACACACACACGCACATATTCCCGCACTTGCCCAGATACATATGCACATGCATGCGTTGACATACTTGTACATATTCACACTTGTGTACGCTCCTCGAATTCACACCTAAGCTCGAGCATACACACACACACTCCGGCGCATATGCACACATTCATCTACATGCACACCGCCATCATGCGTCTGCCTCAATGAAACCAAAATGAAGTTTGCCAGGTTTTTCAAAGGTTTTCTTTACTTGGAAAGACACTGTGTCCAGCCACTGCTGAGGCTCAAGAGAGTTTAAGAAACCCCAGAGATCGACGCAGTCTGGTGGAGGCTTTCTTCTTCCGGCTTGCAGCTCCCGGTGACCGGTGGCTCGGCAGCAGTGCCCTTCAGTAGTGACAATCTGGAGGTGCAAAAGCAGGGTGGTTGGTAAGCACGCCCAGGAGCCGTGAGTGCCTGCGCTCAGAAGTGTGGTCGGCTCATCACAGACAGGTTCTGAGCCAGGGCAAAGTGGAACGGGAGTGATGGGGTCTGTTCTCCCCAAACCGTTAGAAACCCCCCTGAAAGGAGCCTGCTGACCAGTGTGGGTGGCCATATAACAAACCGCTGGGGGGAGGGGAATGGCTCAAGCAGTAAAGCGCCTGTCATACGAGCCTGAGGGGCCCTGAGCTTGGATCCTGGAACCCACATAAAAAGACAGGTGTTGTGGGCATGTCTTTAACACTAGTGTTGGGGGCAGATTGGAGCGGAGCTCACTGGCCTGCCAGCCTAGCCAATCGGTGAACCCTGCATTCAATGAGAGACCCTGTCTCAAAAAAACGGTGAAGAAGGACTAAGGGAAGCACCTGATGTCAAACTCTGGCCTCCATATGTAGATACACACACACACACACACACACACACACACACACACCACACACACAAGTACACACACAGTACACACACACATACACAGAAGTACACATACAGATACACACATACATACACACACATACAGCACACACAGAGGTATACATACAGATACATACACACACAGAGGCACACACAGATACATAGAGTACATCACATACACACACACACACACACACACACACACACAATGGAGGGGCCCTCAGCAGATGGGAGTGGGTGGGAATGGTTCCAGCCAGGCCCTAGGCAGGCCCACTGGCAACAATTACCATCCACAGACTGTGGGAAGAAACACCAGGGCACTTGGAAGACCAGGTTGGAAAAGCAGCACTGTCGACTGGCACATTCCTCAGGGCTGATGCCCGGGTACCCACAATTCTTGCGGGCTGACACTTCCATGACACATTGTTCCGACGCTGGTTGAGGGGAAGAGCAACATACAAGACTCCGTCAGGCTGGACACTCACCGAGGGCCACCAGTTCTGCCTTCTTAGGGACATTGAATTTGCAGGCTCCGTGTGTCCCAAGGAGCTCCTTCGGGTGGCGTCTCTCAGGAGAGTAATGCCTAGGGGACTGGCTGTCCTCCCCACAGGAGGGCACTAATAGAGGGAGGTGATCACAGGCGAGAATATTTGCAGAACTGGGACTTGGGGAAAACCACGTCGCCCTCTCTGGACTCAGTATTGAGCTCTGTGGAATATGGGCAGCCCACTGTACCAAGCCCAGAAGACATTGATACCGAAAGGGACATTGGACATAGCCACCAGCCTACCTGGTTTTCCTTCAGAGCACTCTGAGCACGATGGAGGTATTCCCTATATGAGTGTGCCCCAATGGCAAAGCTCGTGCCTGCAGTGCACTCTCACACAGCTGGCCTTCATCGGCATACTGTATTCGCAGTTTACCCTGCCTTAAAACCCGTTCCAATAGAAGCTGCCGGTAGCCTCAACACCCTTCCGAATGTCTGAAGTCTGTTTGCAGGGGCGGCCATACCATCGTATCTGATGCCTCCACTTCCCTCAAGCTGCTTTGGAGGTTACGTTTTTAAGCTCAGGCAAATGTAGATCCAGGATATGGGATGATGGGGGTCGGGGTGGGGGGTAGAAGAGGCATTTAAGGCTTCCTTTTTGTTAACCTGGGCTAGCTCTAGTCAGACAGACAGACAGGCTTCCAAGTACCTGCTGTAAACCTTGCCCAGGGATAGGTCCTAAGCCGACAGCTGGCAGAGGGACCCGGGTCTCCAAAGTTTACCTTGGTTTGGAAGTGGGTGGAAACACCAGGGGACCCCAGCGACACTAGAGTCAAAGCAGCATCCAAGATCAAAGCACTGGTCACTGGTGATGCCCGGGAAGCCACAGTTCTTTCTGTTGGAGGGCGTCATCCTGGAGCACTGACAGGGAGCTGTGGATAGATCCATCGTGGTTAACCCTGCCCAGGGTGCCAGAAGTTTGTCCCAACCCGCCCAGGGGGCTTAGAGCCCTTCCAAAATCCCACTGCCCAAGGGGTGCCATGAGGTCTTATTTTGCCCATGTTAGAGCAATATGGCTTCCTCCTGGGGAAACCGGGGACTTTTACTGAAACCATTTCATTTGTTAAATAAGGAAAGAAGGAAGGAAGGAAGGAAGGAAGGAAGGAAGGAAGGAAGGAAGGAAGGAAGGAAAGAAGGAAGGAAGGAAGGAAGACAAACCTTCTGCAAAGAGGGTGACCCTGGGGACTTATGCAGAGGTCAAGGGCACAAGATAGGCCCAAGGCAGCAGGCCCTCCTGTCCTCCTAGCCAGGGGGACACTTGTAGACATAGCCCTTCTGAATAAGAGATTCTGGGTGAGCTTCACACAGCAGCACCCAGACTGCAGGGTGCTGTCTAGCTCCTTGCAAGTTGTCACCCTGCCTTTGTCCTTTGTGGGAACATAGAGAAGAACCCCACCTAGTGCCCATCACTCACGGGGACTCACACAGAGCCCACCTTTCACCTGCTGCAGGGTCTCCCAAGGACTTTTACTTACAAGGTTTCTCGCCTTCCGCCAGGGCATGCAGCCCCAAGACAAGGACCACTACCAAGAGAGGGGCACCTCGAGGGCCCATGTCTGCTCCACTGGACCTGGGTGTTCTGCAGATTGCCCAGTTCCCACCAGCTGGCCTTTTATTGGCTCCTGTTTGTTTGCTCAGTGGCCCTGATAACTGTCCCCTACCAGTGGCCCCAAGCCTCCTGGATCCTTTGTGCAGAAATGCTGACATGGCTCAAGCGGAGGCCAAGAGGAGGGGGGGGTGGGGGGTGGAGGGATGGGGAAAAATGCCTCCAGTCATGGGCTGGGTCAGGCTGGGCTCCCTAAACCGGAAGCAGGGTCAGGCCAGGGTACTGACTGGGGGAATGGGCCACGTGTGCAGCTGGATCTCGGCCCACAGGGTCACACCCAGGAAGGGATTAGCCATGTGGTAATATTCTGGATAAGGTTTATGGCTACTGTAAAGACTTCTGGCTTTTTGGTTTTGTTTCTAAATATTTGGAGTGAGGCTATAGGGCGACGAAAATCACAAGGCCATTCTATCCAGGAGCTTCGTGGGGGAGGGGGAGAATCTCACAGGACTGTAGGAGGCACCTCCATCCCTGATGGAGGGCACACCCTGCCTCACCTGAGTCCCTGCCAGCCTCAAGGACTGTTGAACACAAAGGCCAGGTGACAGGACCTAAGGGAGCTGTCAGAACAGACGGCTTTCATCTTCCTTGATGCTGGACCCCTTTCTCCCACAGGGATATTTCTCATCCCCTCAGACAGTGCCTAGCACTGAGATGCCCACCATGAGATGCCTTGAAGGAGGACTCTGAAAATTGGACACAGAGAACAGAAGCCAGGGGATCAGGACAACTCAAAAGAGAAATGTGAGAGTAGAGAAGGAGAGGGACTATGTGTTCTTTGGGGCTGAAGGGATCTACCCAGCGGTGGGGGACAGGCTACAGAGTCCACGACTCAGATATTGAATTTAGAAGCCTTGGCCCCAGCCCAGGCTCTAGAGAGCAGACCTAAATCCTCAATGCCTCACCTGGATCCTTGCAAACCCAGCAGGAGTCCATTTCTCTGTAGCACATCCCAGCAGTTCTTTACCACTGTGGTTATTAGGTATTTTGTTGTTGTTGTTGCTGCTGCTGCTGTTATTGTTATTGTTGTTGCTGCTGCTGTTTTGATATCAACTTGATACCAAGCCAGGCTCATTAGGCTAGAGAGGGTCCTGGGTTGTGTAAGAAAGCAGGCTGAGCAAGCCATAGGAGAAAAGCCAGTAGGCAGCCTTTCTCCATGGTCTCTGCTTCAGTTCCTGCCTCCAGGTTCCTGCCTCCAGGTTCCTGCTTGGTGGTCCTGTCTGACCTCCCTCAATGCCTGACTTCTAGGGATGTGTTGGATAAATAATCCCTTTTCTGTCCAAGTGCCTTTTGGCCATCATAGCAAGGAGCAGCAAACTAGGACAGCCATCAAAATGATAGGTTTGCCAATAGCCCATTATCTCGAACATTCTCATTCCTCCTTCCTCTCTGGCCGGCATCCTAACCTAACTGGTACCCCGAAGAGACATTTCTCCTATTCTGCTGCTCCGGTTGAGCATTACCCCTTCCCCCTGTACAAGTCTGTACCCTGATGAACAGGCTATCTGTATTATGAGTACCGCCCCCTGCCCTGTTCCATTTGAAACCAAGGGTACCGCGCAACAAAGACCACCGTATCTGTGGAACCATCACCGAGGCTCAGGAGAACCTCGAAGCTACAGTTTCCACTTTATGCGAAAGCTGTGGGTGCTGTGGAATGCAGGCTCTGTGCTGTGCCACATCTATTGCGCTTGCCTCACTGGGGTCCACTGACCCGGTGTCAGGGAACCACTCCCAAGGTCATTGGCCCAAAACTTGGTACCATTGTAAATGGCTTCTGCACTCCCGGCGCGTCACATCCAGACTCAGGGCTGCCCGACTCTGTATTTTCTGTATCTTCTCCTGGATTCTAGGAACTTCCCTTTCACCTCTCGCTTAGAACCTGAACTCTCCACGGCCAAAACACGGGTGTCTTTTCTGTTCAGTAGCTCTCATTTCTAGCACTTTCTCTGGGGCTACCACAGCCGCTGCTCCCTAAATCCTAACCCTCTACTCCAGAGCAGCTCAGCTCTCCCGTGTCTATGCCTCTCGTCCTCCAGCCCGACTTCCACGGGGCTCACAGCACCCCCACTACAACACCGGGAGCACGTGGCTGCATCCTACCTCAGGGTTCACAACAGCTCCAGGGTTTGCATGGGCAAGCCTCACGCTGCTGCTTCTGCGCATGCGCTCAGACCAGGCGTGCCTTCGTGATGTAATTTTTCTCATGTCTATTCTCCATCCCCAACCCCTCAGTTCCCCCTGCACATCTTGGGAGAGATGATCTTTATCTAGTCAGGCAAACTGGAGTTCCTCAGGTACTAGTCAGGCGTCTTTTTCTGAACACATAGAAAGAGGTCCAGGCCACCCTCTCCTATAGGATCTCTAAAGCCCTGGCAAATGGCAGGAATCCAAAGGAGAGAAACAAGGCACCCCTTCCCACCATGCTGCCCCTGTTGGGTTGTTTGTTTGTTGGCACAGTTCTCCAGTTAAGCTGTAGAGACATGTGAGAACTAGGAGCTTTCAGGCTCAGAACCCGGGGAGCTGGGTGGGAGAAGGAAGAAAATGAAGGCACAGACCATAAATGTAAGTCCCTTGAGTCCTTTGTCAAATCCTTAACTGCCTTGACCGGAAGGCGAGACAAATCGCATATTGATGGTTGCCAGGGGTCTGAGCATGCGTGTTAGCAACATAAGGCTTATACGACCAAGCTCAGCTGACTATATGAACCCTGAGGTGAGGCAGCCAACCGGGCGCTCCTAGTTTTGTAGTGTTTCTTAAGAGGCTGGAAATCATGTACCCTGCCTGAGGAAGAAGGCTATGAGGAACCCAAGGATGGGTTACAGCCACGGAGGCACACCATAGGAACAGGTTGACTGATCCCAGAGTGGAGGTGCCCCAGGCCCAATCTAGCAGAACTTCAAAGCGGGTCTTGAAAGAATCAAGTCAATTCTGCAAGTAAATTAGCTGAGTTACCTTGCTATGGTTGCCAAGACAAAGGACCACAGACCCCAGCTTTGATAGCAGGCGTGTCTTTTCTGGCTCCCCGGGGGTTGAGAGCTTATGATCAAGGTGTCAGCAGGGGCGGGCTCTTCCTACGGCCCCTCCTCCGCAGGAAGAAGGCATCCTTTTCCGGTGACCTTACAGGGCTGTCCCTCTGGATTCCTCGCGTCTCTTACATTTTACCTTAGTCAGCCCCCATAGTATTCCACCTCTACATGACATCACGCCCTGGGATCTTAGAGGTGAGGGGACCGAGTTCAACCAAAGCTCGGCCTGACTGAGCAAAGCTCCATGCTTTTCTAAAGAAGCTAACAAAACGCAGGCACATGTAACACGGAGACTGTGTAACGTGTGTGTTGGTTATTTTTCTCATGGCTATGACAAAATGCCCGATAAAAGCAACTTAAGAGAGAGAGAAGGTTTATTTTCTTGTGCGGCTCCTTGATGCATTTCTTTTTATGAATTAATAATTTTTAGTGGGAAGTTTCTCTTGCCTCAGAGCTTCAGAACTATTTCACTCCATCACAGCAAGGCGGGCTTGGGGGTGTGGCTCCATCATGGCGGAACTCCTCACATGGTGTTCTGAGAGCTCAGGACAGAACTGGAAATGGGCTTAGGACAGAACCAGAAATGGGCTTAATTTTCAAGGCCTGCCCCCTAGCAGCCTACCTCTGCCAGCTAGGTCACTTGTCCCAAAGGTTCTGTGTCCCCCAAAACAATGATATGAGCTTGGGACCAAGCGATCAAACGAGCCTGTGAAGGACATTCCAGACTTAAGACACAGTGTTCCACCTGTGGCCTCGCAGAAGCCCATGGCCACTACACAATGGAAAATGCATTCAGTCTAACTGCAAATGTCCCCATAGTCCTAGGGGTCCCAACACTGTCTAAAAGAGTCCAAAGCACCTACTGAAACTCGAGGTCAATCTGCGGTTCGAAAAACTAAAACAAAACATTCCGTAATGCTACAGACTCAACACTTCCGTTCTAAAGTGGGGGAAATGATCTAGTGAAGAAAAATTGGTCCAAAAAAAGAGAAAAAGAAAAAGAAAAAAAGAAAAAGAAAAAAAAGCCCTAACATTAAATCCGCAATCCCGCAACTCTACTCCTGGCACAAAGGGCACTGGGGGTCATCACTGAGATCCTAACAGGCTTGGGCAGCCCCATTCATAAACACCCACCACTTAAAGCACACATAGGAACTGAGAACGGGGTCCCCGTTGGAGGAATTAGAGAAAGGGTTGAAAGAGCTGAAGGGGCTTGCTACCCCATAAGAACAACAAGGTCAACCAACCAGAGCTTCCAGGGACTAAGCCACTACCCAAAGACTATACATGGACTGACCCAGGGCTCCAACTGCATATGCAGCAGAGAATGTCCTTGTTGGGGCACCAATGAAAGGAGAAGCTCTTGGTCCTGCCATGGTTGGACCCCAAGTATAAGGGAACGTGGGGGGGCAGCAGGAAGTGGGGGTGGATAGGGATGGGAACACCCTTATAGAAGAAGGGGAGGGGGAGAGGATAGGGAGCTTATGGACAGGAGGCTGGGAAAGGGAATAACATTTGAAATGTAAATGAAGAAATATCCAATAAAAAAGAAAGAAAGAGGGGGCTGGAGAGATGGCTCAGTGGTTAAGAGCACTGACTGCTCTTCCAAAGGTCCTGAGTTCAAATCCCAGCAACCACATGGTGGCTCACAACCATCTGTAATGAGATCTGATGCCCTCTTCTGGTGTGTCTGAACAGCTACAGTGTACTCATATATAATAAATAAATAAATCTTAAAGAGAGAAAGAAAGAAGGAAGGAAAGAAAGCACACAAAGGCTTTCCCTTGGCCCACTCCACTCACTGTCTGCAGCGCCCCTTGGCAGACATTTCACATCACTAACATCTCCATGGCAACGTAGGAGATTCTCTTTTACCAGTTCACTCATGAGCCCCCTGGGGCCCTCACTTCAAGGACTCTTGCCCAGTCTCGCTGGCTTTCCTCTGGACACGTGGAGCGAGGGAGCTTCCACAGTCCTGTGACTATTACATGCTGCACTTTATAAAAGCAGTGATTGATCTGCCGTTAGATCATGTCCCTTGGACCACTGCTATCGCAACCCCACCCCTGACCCCTCAGTGCCTGCACAGCTGACCCTTCGGACTGTTTCCTGCATGGCTGTTTGACCAGCAGGCCCTGGTAAGTCTCTTCTGTTGACCCCTCTCTTTACAATGACTCTTCTTTCTAAGGAGAATCTTTCAAGTGAGTTTGCAATTTTACACCCTGTAGCACTTGAAGGGTGGGATTTTGCCTGTCCTTGGGTCAGCTTTTCTATTGTTCCATTGCCCAGTGGGAGAGGTTTTCTTGGAGCAGCACTAAACTCCTAGATAATTAGATGCTCCTCCCTCCTACCCCCCAGCCTTGCTTCAGATACAAATTTAAATAATTATCGCATTCCCTTCCTTACCAAACTTCATGTTGTTCTTATCTTTTTGCTTTGCCTTTCACTCCAGATCTTCACCATACGTTTGGGTAATGTTTGGGTAAAAGCATCAAGTAACAACCGTAGCACAGCCTGAATGTTACCCTGTCTTGAAATTTCCTCCATCAAAGGAAATTAGTTCACACTTTTGTATTCGGGTTCACGAGATTGTTTGGGACACGGGCAGAATGAGTCCAAATTCTTTGGCAGAATTTGAACACGAATGGCCTCTAGCTTAAGGTTTCTTCTCATCTCAACTCTTAAGAGCATGTCTGCTACTGTCGTTTCTATCTATATGCTGGGATTCTAGACTCTAGCCAGGACATCCCATTAATGTCTGCCTGTGGCCTTCTAGGATTTGTCTGACCTCATCTACAAACCCCTCTACATTGTTCTCAGACAAGTGAACAAGGCTGGGACCCACAGGGTCAGGTTTGGTCATAAAACACCTCTCCATACTAAGTCTTTTGTATTAGTTAATTTTTCCTCCTGCATTGGTAAAATATTGACAGAAGGAACTCTGAGAGTAAATGTTCTTTTTGGCTCACAGTTTGAGAAAGAGTTCACAGCCCACGATAACAAAGAAGGCAGGCACGCATGGCAGGGTGGCTCCCTGGACCTGAGTGTGTGACAGAGCTCTTCCTATGGCATCCAGACCAGAATAAAAGGTGGTATGGCCTCACACCCTCTCCTAGCAGCTTACCTCTACATCATGTTGGCTTCATTCCTTATATGTTCTGCAACTCCCAAAACCAGATGTTGATTAAATGTTCAAACATTTGAGCCTGGGCAGGGGTCAGGGGGTGGGGCATTTCAGATTCAAACCATGACATGTAACACAAATATCAAAGAAATCACATCTAACAACCATTAGAAAAGCTGCTGGGTAGAAACAAATTCAGAAAGGGAAAAACAGACAAGGGAATGGCAAGAACAAAAAAGATCCCCAGCAAGAAAAGGGGTGAGAAACATGAGAGAATCTAGAAATACAAGAACGATGCATCCAAAATGGAATATTTGCCGTGTAGTTTTACTAGATACAGCAGAGGTGACTGGTTTATTCAAAGCCAGTGTGATGTTAACCGTTTAAGCCACCAAGAGTAAAGGGCTGGAGAAAGTTGAAGGGTTTCTGTGGCTTCTGAGATAATATCAGATGGTGTCACATAACCAGAGAACTGGGAGGAAGGAAGAGAAAAAGTCCCATTTATGAATACTTAGAGAGATTTTGGTCAGCTTTTTAATAAACTTGATTGGCGGTATAAAGACAAAAATCCCAGAAACTCAAAACACTGTAAGGAAGATAAATTGGAAGAAAGAAAGAAAGAAAGAAAGAAAGGAAGAAAGAAAGAAACAAAGAAAGAAACAAAGAAAGAAAGAAACAAACAAAGAAAGAAAAGAAACAAAGAAAGGAAGAAACAAAGAAAGGAAGAAACAAAGAAAAGAAAAGAAACAAAGAAAGAAACGAAGACTATCACCATGGGGAAAACATTAAGAAAATTCCTCAGGTAGCTGAGAAACCATAAGGTAAATGGCTGACATTTTTCTCAAGCAATGGAAACCTGAAGCGATGGAACCAGAGATTTAAAGGGCTGGGCCAAGTCAGAGCACTACACCCTGTGAAAACATCCCTCAAAATTGTTTTTAGGTGTACAGAAGAAGTTGCTGTTTGAAAATCTGTCCTCCAAAGAACGTCACTGGGGGATCCAGGCTGAAGTTTCTCCCTATTGCTCCTCAGAGCTCTTCTCCCACCTCTCAGACTGGGTTGGCTCAGTTATCTGCTTGGCTCTCTCTGTTAGCTTTCAACATACAGCTTGATCGAGTCTCTACGGTTTTCTTACCTGGCTTGTATATGGTGGGTAGCCAGACTGACCCAGGGCTTTCTCAGAGGCCCTAATGCAAGGACAAAGGGAATTTCAGCTCTGTGTCCGTGTCCTGTGTCTGTGTGTAGGAGTGGATTTAGCAAGGCTGGTCTATAGCTGGAGCCAACATCTCATAAGAGTTAAGCTTGCAGCTTCTGGGGACCCAGCTCTTCCGCCTGGGTTGTGATTATCAGTCCTGAGACAACTATGTCTGGGGTATCCTGAGTTGTCTTTGCCTACATTATCTGACTTGGCTCTCGGCTGACCTGGGCCCCCCTCCCCATCAATAGCATATATGATCCTATATGTATTAATTAACTTGCTTGGCATACATCATTAGTTTAGGCAAGGTCTCCTGGCCCCAGCTATTGCTTTTGTTGTTTCTCTCTTGTCTTTATGGTCCTCTCACTTGATCACCTTGCTATTCAGGACCCGTATCCCTATGGGTTCAGACCAGTGCGTTTGTGACTTGCTATGTTGCTGCGACAAAACACCTGGTGAACGCAGTTTAAAGAAGGCAGAGTTTACTTGGCTTATGGTTTCAGGCCTTGTCTATGAAGAGCTGTCCTCCCATGGCGTGAGTCCTAAAACCAATGCTCGGTATTAAAGGAGTTCATGAATCCCGGTTGGATTTGGGAGTTTTGGATGACTCAAACACAAGTTCCACTTCCTCCTGCTCACAGGTAAGGCATGTCTCCTCAGAAGATCAGTCACCTGTCCCTTATTGTTCTGCAGTAGCCTTTTAGGTGAAAGGTGTTTGACAATCCCTGTAACTCTAGCAAGGGGTTCCTCCCTCTCCAGAGAGCTGTACAGTCCTATCTTTGGACTATCTTGAAGGATGTTTGTGGAGTAGATAATCTTGGGAGGTAGATAAGATGTCTCTCCCAGAGCAAAGGAACCTTATGGGCAGGGTTCCTTCCTATAACACAACGCATTATACATGGAAGATGGGAAAGGGCTAAGGAATGTGTACCTCTGAGCCTGTCCTGTCATCATAAGGTGGTGGTTTTAGGACCAAGGGAACATTCCAAGTATTGTGCTATTTATGCTGTTTGCTTCACAATAAGGATCAAACCCTTTTCTCTAGCTTAGGTGCTTACAAGACTCAGATAACACAGACACTAGCTCGCTGACTTGTGGGCTTGCAAGTAGCATAAAATCTTGGCCCTTCTCAGACTGAATGGACTCATACCACCCCCACCAGGGTTCAAGTGTGTCCTTGCAAGCTCCCTACAAACTCAGATGAGCTTCATACCCCTCCCAGCACATGAGTAGAATGTAATAGCTTTGCCTAACTGAATCTGCTGCGTAGAAAAGTCCTGCTTGGCATTAAGCTCTGAGAAAAGGGGTTAAAACAAACCACATCCCATTCCTTCCCTGTCCACAATCTGACTGATGGCTGTCAAAACCTTCCAGGAAACTCCATGGCTGGCACTTGCCCGATTGATTCCTTCCTCCTTAGCTTGTTTCCCACCAGGATCCAAAGAAATAAATAGTTCAACACGTGGCCCCTTTCCACCTCCACAGAGTCAAGGATGTTTTCTTAAGTTAGCATTATCATTCTCTGATGTTAAAATTGACCCTGCACACATGGTCCAAAGCCACAACTTGACTTGAGCACTAGTTCCTGCTCTGGCCCTTGGCCCTTGGCTCAACACTGAAGAGAAGTCCAGGATTTTATGGGGGTTGGGGTTCTCTGGATTCATTGTTCTGCACCAGAAGGACTCATAGACCAAGCAAAGGCACAATCCCCATAGTATGGTGAGCACCAGGGGAAGAAGAGGTTAACAGCTCTCTTCTGGAGCCAAGGGAAGAGCCAAGCTCTCTTCTGGAGCCAAAGGGCCTGGAAGTGAACACCAGACCATTAGCTATGAGATACTCAGAGTCCTTCCCTGCCCCAGGGTTATGGTCTTATGTGCCAGAGTGGAGACTTAAGTTAGGGGCCCAAGTTGGAACATGAGCCCTGCTCTCAACTCACTTCTGCCTTGAGGGTAAGGATGCCTGGTCATCACCAGGACCCACAGAGCACTGGATTTCTACTCTGCCTGTTAGGTGGAGTACACGTGGCCCTAACACCACCTCAGTGGCTCCCAGGTGTAAGGTTGCCACAGGCAAGGCAGAACTCTGGCCCTTTCCATTTTCCCCCTCTTTCTCCTTCTCTTCCTTCTTCCCTCCTTCCCTCTCCCATGCTTCCCTCCTCCCCTCCTTCCCTCTTCTGTCTTCCACTCCTTGGTGCTGGGATTGAATCTAAGGCCATCCATGTACTAGGCAAGCAGGCTACCACTGCTCATACCCCTGGCCTACATTTTATGTTTTATTTTGAGCCAAGCTCTCAACAAATTGCTTGGTTTGTCCTTGAACTCACTCTCTAGCCCATGCAGGACTTGGGCTCATGATCCCCCTGCCTTGACTTCCAGAATAACAGTGACTACTGACCTGGACCATTAGGCCTGCCCCTTTCCATCATTTTTGTCTCGGTGACTCCTCCCCTCTCCTTGTCATATAGCACAGCTTGAGATGATCAATTCCCATGCCAACCACAAGGAACATCTCAGGGGAGTCGCTCGCCTCTGGGTGCCCGCTCTCTACACCGGAAGCATCTTCAGTTCTAGGAGATTTTTTTTTTTTTTGGTTTTTGGTTTTTTTTTTTCGGAGCTGGGGGCTGAACCCAGGGCCTTGCCCTTCCTAGGCAAGCGCCCTCCCACTGAGCTAAATCCCCAACCCCAGTTCTAGGAGATTTAACCAGTCTCAAATAACAGACAACTTTTGGTGATCCATGTGCATTGAACATTGAACAGGGTCCAAGGGCTGCAAGTCACTAAGTTTCCTAGGACAGCCTTGAACTCACGATCCCCCTGCCTCAGCCTCCCGACTAGCTGTGATTGCAGGTTTGAACCACCAGGCTGGGTTATTGTGGGTTGAGTTTGTCCTCCACGCCCCAGATCCACAAGCTGAAGCCCAAGCCCCGTCCCTACAAGCTGCCTGCATCCAGGACCAGTGTCTCCTTCTCCTTCACTGTGTGGCTGTTTCCAATGCAATTTAATCGCAAAACTTTTCCCCGTGCCGTAAGCAGTCTCCCACATGCAATTGTGCTAACAAAGATGTCAAGAAGACCTGACAGGTTCTTGGCCTTTGATTAAGAGCAAATGTCTAAGTCTGGGCTCATTCCGCCACGGGGCTCGTTTGACCAGCCCCCGTTGATGGTGTTGGTCTTGGTTTTTTTTTTTTTTTTTGGTTTTTTTTTTGGAGCTGGGGATCGAACCCAGGGCCTTGCGCTTCCTAGGCAAGCACTCTACCACTGAGCTAAATCCCCAACCCCTGGTCTTGGTTTTTAAAGTCTGCGATTTCTGCACATGCTGATTGATGGCAAGCTAACTCCCTGGTTCTGAATCATAAGCCTTGATTGGAGCAGGAGCCAAAAAAGCTGAGGGGCCACGAGTACAGGGCAGAGCTCTGTCCACAAAGGATGGGTGGGCCCCAGGATCGATCCGACTGCAGAGATTAATGACCGGGTGACGTGGCGATTGCACAACACACTATTAACTTTCACCGTTAATAGCTTAAACAGCGCCCCGTGGTACTAACTGCTGTTCAAAATCGGCATCCCTGAGGAGGTGGCCTGTGTACACAGCCATACCTCTCTGCACTCAGGGGTGCGTCCCTGAATATGCCAGCCAGAGGAGCTCCACCTTCGGAAACTCAATATGATGATTCACAGTGTTTGAAAGTCATGGATTTTCTTTTAAATGTATGGGAGGTGGGACAGTGTGCTTTAATTAAGCAGACAGTACAGCAGTGGTCCCAGCAGGATGGAAGTTACATCAACAACGTGAGGAGAGCTGATTTATACCCCTCCGACAAGACAATGAGCCCAAAGAGCAATTTTGCAGAGATGGAATTTTAAAATAGCATCAATGTGTGTGTTTGTACGGTAACGAGCATAGGCACAAAGCACCCTAGGGGTCCATATGTGTTAAGGAAAGTTCAGCTGGGGCTGGAAAGCCAGGTAGGTCATAAAGGGAGCTGCTGCTCTTGCAGAAGATCCAAATCCAATCCCTAGGATCCATAGGAGTGAGTGCATAACTGCCTGTTAACTCTAGCTGCCTCCTCAGGCCCCTATACACAAGTAACACGCGCGAGTCACACTCGCAAGTCACACACACACCATTTAGAAAGAGAAGCAAAAGTGTTCATATTGCATGCATAATTTAGAAAAAAAGTGTATTGTTCGCGGCTTGCACTAAATTTAAAAAACTATCCAGGGTGTACGTACACACAAATAAAATCATTTAGAAAAAGGGGGGGGGAAGCATTTATATTACTCGTGGCTTGCACTAAAATCCAAAAGCTGTCCAGCATATATTCATCCCTCCCTCAGACGGGATACTGGCCTGTGGCGAGGCATTAATGGCGTCAGTGAATGCTGCTTGTAAGTGGGATGGGAAGTTCAAAAGCAAAATCCAAGCACTGTTTCTTGGGAGTGAAGAACCTCTCGTCAGTCATGGAAGGAAGGTACCACTTTTACTACTGACGCCCACAGCAGGCAGATCAGGTAAAGCAGGACAAAGCCAGTGCATCACAGCTGAGCAGATGAGGGTCTGTATGGAGCGTGTAGTATCCTAAGGAGTCGCATCCAAGGCCCTTGGCTACTCAGCTTGCAGTGCGATTGCCCTTTGGAGGTGCGATGGGTCTTAAGTTAGTTTCAGCTTCCTTTTCTGCACGGGCTTAACAATCTGGAAGGAACCCCTGAATGTTCACCCCGCTCACCACACATCTGTACTACCAAATCAGACTCTTCAGCTGATTGAACGTAGCAAGCAAAGGGATGCGCTGGCCTGGTGGCGGTGGCACCTGCCGTTCCCATCCCAGCACTCGGGAGGCAGAGGCAGGTAGATCTCTGAGTTCAAATCCAGCCTGGTCTACGGAGCCAGTCAGGGCTACATGGAGAAACCCTGTCCCCAAAATCAAGACCAAACAAAAGAATTCCCATCTGTCTTTAGTCCCCTTGATCTGCCAGGTACGCTGGCCATGTGACTGGCCAAATCTGCTCGTCTCAGGGAGTGCCCTTGCCAAAGGAAGACACAGTCCTTCAGAGTGTGCTGAGTTCCCGTAAAAATCCCAGCATGCCGTGCTTTACGCTCTAGAAACATTGACTTTACTTAACACAAAGTCTGAGAGTGGGGGATGGAGCGGTCGAGTCAGCAGCTCAGGGGTATCTATCTGGGCCCTAGCTCTGGGCTCTTCTTATCAGACAATGGCTGCCTGCAACATATCGCAGCCACAGGCCAACCTTGGAGGGCTGTCCAGGAAGCCAGAGGACACTCATTGTTCCTTCAACCAGAAGAAAGATTCCTAAGTTCCCTCCCCATAGCCTTCCTGCAGAAGCCCCCTTGGATGAGGACCACCTCTAGCTGGAAGGGTTTGGGAAGGGAGTACGTTCCCTCATTCTCCATGAGCGACAGCTCTGTGAGGAAGAAAGGGGGAGGCATGGGAGGCGAGTACCAGGAACAGACCAGCTGCAAGATGCCATGGGACACCCCCTTCTAGCCACTGAGGAATTGCTAGGAGAAGATAGCACGAGGCCTTCCTGCTAGCCAGATCCCAGAGGACACTGGGCCTGTCACTTCATGTGTGGCTCAGCAAAACGTGGGACATAGGGGCAGGATGTAGACCCTCAGGTCTTTGTCCCAAGACTGTGGCCTGAGGAAGCAATATAGATTCCCAACCTGAGGCGTATGGGATCCTACCAAACACAGTTTGCCTCTCACCAACGGCAGGAGCTGTGGTGGGTTGAATGAGAATATCCCCCCCTTTGGGGTATTTGAACTCTTGGTTTCTTGTAGGAGTCTTCTTGTTTGGGGAGGCTTAGGATGTGGGTGCAGCCTTGCTGAATGAAGTGCGTCAGTTGAAATTAAAAGTCTTAATACCACTTCCAGTTTGCTCTGTTTTTTCCTTGCACCGTGGGAGCTCCTGACACCATGCCTGCAGCTTGTACCTATGCCTCTCTGCTATGATGGCCTTTGGAAGTATAAGTAAAAGTATACACTTTTCCTTCTGTCAATTGCCTTATGCATGCAGCAACAACGACAAAGAAAAGTAATGGTTAACTTGACGGGATTTAGAATCGTCACGGAAACAAATCTCGGGGTAGGGCCATGAAGAAGTTTCTAGATTAGGTTAACTGATGTGGGGAAGACCTATCATGGTGGTGTGAATATGCTTGGCCCATGGGAAGTGGCACTACTAGGAAGTGTGGCCTTGTTGGAGGAGGTTTGTCCTTGTTGGAGGAAGTGTGGCTTTGTTGGAGGAAGTGTGTCACCGTTGCAGGCAGGCTTTGAGGGTTCCTAGGGCCCAAGTGCAGAAGGGTCTGCCTTCTCCTGGCAGCTTTCAGATCAAGATGTAGAACTCTTGGCTCCTTCTCAGGACCATGTCAGCCTATGTGCGGCCCTACTTCCTGCCATGATGGTAATGGGCTGAACCTCTGAAACTGTAAGCCAGCCCCACTTAAATGCTGTCCCACGTAACGCAGTGGTTCTTAGCAGCAATAAAACCAAAACTAACTCTCCAGGCTAGTCCTAGACTGAATGAAAAGAAGAAAGCAGGGTGGGCGGCCACACACAGCTCTCGCTGCTTCCTGACTGTAGCTGCAATGTGACCCCCTCAGCACTGTGCTTTCCCCACAGGGATGAACTGTGTCCCCAGAAACTGCAAGCCGAAACAAGCATCTCCTTCCTTCGGTGGCTTTTTCTTGGGTATTTTCTTAAGGCCATGAGATAAATAAAGTAGACCGTATGATTAAATAGCCTCCAGACCTACTGGAGAGGCAAGGGGTATCCCTCTGACCCTTGCAGCACATGGGCATGGCACAGAGTACGAAATTGCAGAGCACAGGGGCCGTCGAGTGCCAGGATCCATGAGCTCTGCTTCTGAGTATGCACAGACCCATTTTCTTGCCTTCGTTTCTTAAACGATGTGGTGACACCGCTGTTTAGATCTGTGCTTCCACTGTTGCTGGTATTTTGAGTTTCAACCATGTAGTAGGACAATGTTGGTTCTGTGCAGGTTACCACACCCCTTCACACAGAGGGTATTGAGGTCACAGACTTTGTCATCCTTGGAAGTTCCTACAGCCTGTCTCCCAGGGACACCGAGGGACATGTGTGTACACTTGTTATGGGAGGAGAGGCTCCTTCTGTCCCAGGTGCTTCCCTTTATGGGGGATTAGCTCCTGGGTGCTCTCATTTCTCTTCAACTCATTTGACTAATACAAAAAGAGAGGGACCCAAGGGTCCAAGCCTCCTTTCTTCCTGCTGAGAACCATGCACATAAGCACCTAGCAGTCATATGGCAAGAGGGATCCAGACACCCAGCCCTGGCACGGGGCTGGCTGACCCCAAGAGGCCCCTTTCCTCACCCTTTGAAAGCTCTTAGAGCGATAGCATCTGTGATTCCCACTGTGATTCCCATCTGAATGATACTCCCCATCTACTGTGGTCATACCAAGCTGGCTGTGTGGACGGCAGCTCCAGACGGCCCTATGGTCCCTTTACTTGGGCTGCATTAGAACTAAGGTAAAGAGGAGACCTTGAACCTCTGCATCCTTGGCTTTTATTCTATTTTTCCAGTTCATTCGTTTGCCACGGCCAGGTTTAATGCGTGACCTCCCATACCCTCTTTTTATGATTAACTCATTCAGACGTGTGTGACTCTGGGCTCGAATCCTAAGCTGGTTTCTGTTAGGGGCAGTTAAGGCATTGGTAGGGCTGTCCTGGAGGGAGTGAGGCTATTGCAAAGGAGCACCCATATCCTTTCATTCGGTTATCAGATTGAAACATACACCCCCAGGAAATTACAAGTCCCCAGGGTCCTCATATTGGGGAAGGAAAGGTAGAAGCACGGTCCCAGCAAAGGGAGGAACTTGTCTCTGTGGAAGAGATTTACAGACCACCTTACCCGGGAGACTGGAGCCGAGCCTGGGTGGTGGATAGAACCTTGTTTGACCAGATCGCTTAGCTGTGCATACTCCTTGCCCTATGTTTAAGCTTAAACTCCGAGTCAGGACCCCAGAGGCGGAGCAGGAATGGAAGGCCACTGGACCTCCTTGTTCCCTTCCCAGTGTGGCCACACTAAATGAATCTCTTTTTTTTTTTTCTGCCTTTCATCATTGTGTCTTTAATGGTCCTCCTGCAGACAACAGCTCTAGCATCATTGGAAGATGGGTCTCAGCTCTTGGTCCGTCCGTCCTCCCCGGATGTCTGAGGACAGTTGGTACCACAGCTTTTAGCCTATGAGGCTCCCCGGCATGACTCTGAGACCTCTGCCCTTGCTCTCAGCACCAGTGACAGCCAGCAGAACAGCATCGGCTATAGGACATACCACCCCCCCAGCTACCCACTGCCACCTCCTCCTGGAGCAGCAGGATGGGAGGGTGAAGCCCCGAGCCCACCCTCAGCTCCATTTAAGGGTTGATCCATGACAAGGAGTCAGTGACCAAAACACTGCCCTTGGATCATCAGAGAAAAGAAGGTGGTTTGTATTTTTTTTTTTTAAAGGAACGAAGAACACAGAATAGCATTCATATCTTTTAATAATCAGGCCGAATTTGAGGATTAAAAGTCCGAGAGGTTGAACTGTGTCACCAGGCCAGATCCAGCCACCGAACAGGTGTGTATGAAGCAGGTGGGCCAGGTGGCTCCAGGGTCCAGGTTTGGGGGAGGGGGTGCCGAGTCTTGATGTAACCAGTTCTCTCGGATGGACCTTAGAAGGGACATTCTTCTAAAGAGAGAAAAACAGACAAAGGGCTAGTGAGAGACCAGACAGACTCCATCTTGGGTCCAGGCTCCGTCTGAGAGAACCTGACCTAAGGTTGAACTCACGTTAACCAACAGGCCTGAACCTAGCACTGGTTTCCAGGTCACTCCCTGACAACCAGTGCTGATCGAGAGGGAAGCAGAAGTTAAGTTTATGGTTTGGCTCCCAGCACGAGCTAATCATTTGAAAGGGCAACAAATTCCCCCATGAGATGTGTGCCAGGCTGGAAACCCCTTTGCTCGTTTGCTTTCCTCTATAAATACTTGCTTGAAACTGGGCTCGGGGCTTCACCCTCCCATCCCGCTGCATCCATGATGGCGGCCGGCCTGAGCATGAACTTAAATAAAGACCCTAGTGCGATTGCATAGGAATTGGCTCCTTGGTGGCCTCTCAGTGTTTCGTACAAGGGTACTCGTGAGAATAAGCATTGTCTTGCTCTTTAAGCAATCGCAGAAAGCTTTGGCTCAAAGTAGCAATGGGAAAATTCTCTGCAAAGCACAGACTCTCGGGACTGGGGAAATGGCTCCGTGGGCCAAGTACCTGCCTTGCAAGCTTTGGGGACCTGAGTTCAATCTCTGGCTCCACCCAAGAAGTTGTACTGTGGAGATGAAGACGGGAGAGCCCCTATCTACTCATCCCAGTGAATGACCCAGAAAGGAAGGTGGGTGGCTCCCGAGTAATGGGACATGATGTTGACATCTGGCCCTCTCACACATGCATACACGTGTGCACACGCATCTGCATACATGCATACACTTACACACACGCACGCAGAGAGTGGCTTCCCTTGCCAACCCCTCACTGCTCCAGTGAGCATCCCCATGACTGGATTCGGACAAATAGCCAAGTAAAAAGGAGCCCCTTCCTGGCCAGTCTCTCAGCACTGACCTTTCACCCCCAGACCCAGATTTAGCTATGTCGCAGGCATCCAGGGACCACCAACCAGTGATACCGACTGGCCCCACAGTCTCATGTGGGTCTTTCTACTAACTCCTCCTCCCCGACGACGCTGACAGATGACCGTACCTTCTTGCTGGCTCTCAATGACCAGAGGTTGGAAGCACCATGGGATCCCCCGGATACTGTCATCGAAACAGCAACCCTTTTCCTTGCACTGCTGGGCGGTGACACCGGGGAAGCCACAATTTTTTCTGTCCCGGGGCATCACGGCACATGCTTCTAAAGTGAGGACAAAAGGCAGAAGTGAGTCATGGGCTAGGTTCCTGAGGTTGTCACACTGCTTCCATCTCTGAGGGAACAGGACACCGCCCGCTGGGAGCCAGGTTTGAATACGCAGGGGGATACAGTCCTCGTTTGTAGATGCAAAGACACTGGGGCAGTTGAAGGGCTCGGGCTTCCACAGCTGCCTCTGCTGGGTGATGAACTGTTTGCTCCTTAGTTTCCGCACTTGGTCAGTAAACTGGCCTAATAAATAACTACTTACTGAGCAGTGCATATGGTGGAGGTACTGACGTGGCAAAAGCCAAGGACACTGTGCCAAGCGACAAGAAACGGAGGCGAAAACAGAGGTCTTGCAGCCCTCTTCCTTTTCTTCCAGGAAGCTGATGAGCATTCCCAGAGGTTGTGTTTTTGTTTCAGATATGACAGACAGCCAAGTCAAAGGGGACCCCTTGTCAGACTTTTCAGGCTTGACTCTCCACCCCTTGCACCTGAACTCAGAGGCTAACAGACCCATGAGGGACATGAGCCACGCGTGGTACAATCATCCCACTGTGTGGAACTTATGCTTGCGGCTGGCAGGAGCCCTGGAGACGGGCTGAGGACTTCAAGACTGAGGGGAGAAAAGAGCTCCCTTTAGAGGAGGCTGAGCCTTTACAATGGTGTCCCAAGAACGTATCAGGGTCAGAGGCCTGGGCGGGGGTTGATCAGGGGCTGCCCCCAGAGCTCTTTCCTGACATGAGGATCACCTAAAATGTTATTGAAGAATGGAATCTTATCTTTCAAGATAAGATCAGGACCTGTCTGTCATCCGCTTGCTGGTGGCCTCGGAGGGGGTGCTGGCCTCTAAGCTGTGACTCCATTAGAAAGCTAAGGTGACCACTGGCCACAACACGGGACAGTCAGGGGTCATAAGGAGCCCTTTAAGCCATGGAGAATCAGCAGCCAAGAGAGGAAGGGATGTTTCTGCCGTCCTGTGGCCTCCGACTCCGTTTCCAAGCAGGACTTAAAAGATCTCTGTCCTGGGGTTGGGGATTTAGCTCAGTGGTAGAGCACTTGCCTAGCAAGCGCAAGGCCCTGGGTTGGTCCCCAGCTCAAAAAAAAAAAAAGAAAAGAAAAAAAAAAAAAAAAGATCTCTGTCCTGCCTGTTCATTGCTGGTCACTTGAGGAAATTCTTGAAAGCAAGTTCCCTTCAGGGCATTCTGTAGGATATGTCTATCTATTTACAGATAAAGCTGTATGGAAAAAAGGTCAAAGACACCATGTGACCCAGAAACAAGGGTTGAGCCCCGTTCCAGGGAATGGGGCAGAGGAAAGCAAGAGAGGCTGCATGGTGGCAGGGACTGGGGGATAAGGAGAGACTGGAGAGAGCACAGAGCAGCTGGTGGATGTACCCCTTTCCCTTCCCCTTCGATTCCAAAACCATTCATTTCTCCATCAGCTTCCCAGACTGGCTCATGTCCTCTGTCACAGGCTGGAGCGGAGGGGCCTAGGCAGGTACATGGTTCCTCCAACCTCCCTGCTCCCCCCCCCACTACCTCCTCCCACTCAAGGGGCCTTGAAGATGCTGGAAGGTATTAGCTTCTCTGATGCACCTTAGCTTGGACACGTCCCTGTTCCTGCTTCCTCAACACTGTATCTGAGAGCCAAGCTCTTCACAGCCGGGAAGAGCACAGCTCACGCACAGCCACTGCCTCGAGCCTTTTGTTGATGCCCACGAGGCAGCTGAGACAAGGTCATAGGTCACAAGACCCTCCACCCCAAGGAGGGATGATGGCTAGGCAGATAACATAGGGCTCCAGAAGGGGTTTGGTTCCCAGAACTGGGCGCACCCTAAGGATCCAAGGACCCAGGATCTAGAGACATCTCTTGAAGGCCCAGTCCCAGCTCAAGTACTTGGGCAGGGCTGCCTGCCAGGGAGAGGATGGCTGGATGTCACATCTGCAGATGAGGCTCTAAGATCAGTGTAGCATTTGCATCAACAAGGGAAGATAGAGCCCAGATGTAGAAGCTTCATTCTCCCTGTCCCTCAGAAGTCCTAGGGCCCCGCCTGCTGCTCCAGCCATCCAAGTTCTTGTGTTCTTATAAACAGGGCAATGGCCTTCAAGGGCCCAGCCTACTGTCTGCATAGAGAAAATTTGGAAGTAAGCACCAGGTCACAATAGCCTCTGGGGACCAGTGTCTGTCAGCCGTGGCCAGCAGGAAACAAGAGGGTTTGTCTTACCTTCCTGGTTCTGGGCAAGGCTGCTGAGAGCCAGCATGAGGACCATGGCGAGGACACAGATCACCTTGTGCTCCATGGCAGCTTCCAGGGAAGACCACGAGTGATGGATGAGCTTCCGAGTTCTTGACTTTATACCACAGGTCTATTTGATTAGAGCGTGAGAGCATTTGCCAAAGGAGGGGTCCACGCTGAGTAAGATTGCAAGGTGTTTCTGGGGTGCAGTCACGGACTGAGAGTGTGCTGATATGGAAGGCTAGTCCCTCTTGTAAGATACACGGGTAGCGTGGGTATCTCCCCTGACATGACCTTGATCTGGTGCCGAGTGGTATTAGTAAAACCCTCCAGGCTGGGTTAACGATGTTTGCTCAAAGATGATTCATACCAAGAGGCCACAGAAAGGGCAGGTTGCATCAACAATGTTCAACACGTGATCCAAAGCTGGTGACCCCCCATCTGCTGGCCCTGTCCTTCCAAAGTGGGCACATGCGTGACGTCATCTACTTGGAGGATCTGGGTCACCTGGTGGCGGGAAGTGCGTGGCTCGACAAGATAACAGGGAAAATAATGGGTCCCCTGATGGTGCGTTCCTCTCCTCTGCTGGGATGAATCTGTCAGATGTATCTTTCCAGCATCTGCTCCATCCTGACACATGCCTGTGTGACCAAGGCTCTCTTCCGTCCCTTACTGAGGAGACATACTCAATGGGAGTCTGCCCCACTGACAACTTGGGGCCCTGAAAACCTGCAAGAGCTCAGAGTCCTCATCAAGGTCCGCACATGCATCTTGACCAGCCTACCTAAGTGATTCCTTCTTTATTTTTCTATTCGAGATGAGACCAGACATGTTCTGGGTGCCATAGACTATTACCCTATTTGCAGTGGGGGCCTTTTAGAAAGAAAGGGAAAGGGGTTGGGGATTTAGCTCAGTGGTAGAGCGCTTGCTAGGCCCTGGGTTCGGTCCTCAGTTCTGGAAAAAAAAGAAAAGAAAAGAATGGGAAAGGGAGAAAGGAAGGAAAACCAATCGTGCATAAGAGCTAAGTGGAAAACAGACACAGCAGGCTCGCCCTGCCTGGCACCTGCTGCTCCCTGTCCTCCAGCCTCTGCCTCAATGTCCCCAAAAGGCATTCTGCCTCCTGGGTCATAGTCTCCTAGAGGATGCCTACACCCAGGGCTCTGACTCACCCTCCACCTCTGCCTTCGTTATTGATCTGGTGATCTACGCAGCCATTCTGTATCTCTGCTCATTGTTTATAACCCTCATCTGGACTGGAAGGTTCGTGAGAGCAGAAACTTTGTTTTATTCTGGGAGCGGCCCAGCTCTAAGACCACAGCTTCAATGGGCGTCAACAGTAGCTATGAACACATGAATGAATGAATGAATGAATGAATGAATGAATGAAAATGAATGAATGAACGAACAAATGAATGAACAAATGAATGAATGAAAATGAATGAATGAAAATGAATGAATGAATGAAAATGATGAATGAATGAAAATGAATGAATGAAAAGAATGAATGCATGAAAATAAATAAATGAATGAATGAATGAACGAATCACAGCAGAAGTGCTTTTCCTTTGGTGATAGATTAAGCATCCTGCATGCCAGTCTGGAAGAGAGCCTTACTTAAGTAAACCCCAGAGGCCCTGGAGGGGAGAACATGGATCAGAGCACAAGAATCACCCACCCTCTTTTCCCCTCGATTCCTGCTTAAGCAGGATCATAGGAGAGGGCCTGGGGGGCAGAAGTGGGGGGGCTTCTGAGAGAGGGCTGAGTTCATCACGCGCAAGGGATGCGAGGCTTCTTGGTTCACCGTGAGAGGGCTTAGAAAGCAGGGTGGAAACTGTGTGACAGGAGAAATAGGAGGTGGGGCTTGGGAGCACAGCCCACTGGTTCAACTGGCTTGTGGTTTATGTAGACCCCAGATAAACATCCCCACACATGGGGAAGCAAGAAGGGCTCTGCTAGCTGCTTGTGCTAGGAAGAGGGAGAGAGGGAGAAGAGGCTCCTAGGTGCTCCTTAACAAAAGAAAGGGGGAAAGCTTGAAGTATACAGAAATCTCACTCGTGTATAATATCGCTTACTCCGCACGCAGAACGTATTGAGTCCCTTGCCTAGACAGGGAGGAACAGACCACAAGGAGACATCTTTGGAACACAGTCAAATGAAGAGAGTCCGTGTAAGATCAGATACTCAAACATGTCAGATACTGCCCCCACTCTAGAACAGCACCCAGACCAAAGGCATGCAAACACAGACGGAAGGGAAGGGTGCAGCCTCAGCACACTGCCTCCCAGAGGAAGGAGGGAATGGAAACATGGGAAGGACATAGAAGCCCTCCATGCTTCTGCCTGGCTGTGATTTGCTGAAGAAGGCCGGCGAGAGCCAGCGCCATTCGCTGGGGTGGATCTGGGGGATACCTGCTGAACCACCCCCTGCATAGAGACTTGGGTCATTTTTTGTTTTGTTTTTTTTTCAAGTCTGGCTTCTTTTGAGAACAGCTAGTGGGGATCCCTAAGCATCTGGATCCCCCTTGAGGTAGACACTGGAGTGGCTGAAGCTGATCTTGCAGGGACAGCAGGTTAGGGTTCCGTTTGTCCAGAGCACAGTCAGCTCCGTGACTTCCAATGGAAGACAACAGTGGACCTGATAAATAAAAACCAGAGCCTCCAGGGACTAAGCCACTAACCCAAAGACTGTACATGGACTGACCCCGGGCTCCAACCGCATAGGTAGCAATGAATAGCCTAGTAAGAGCACCAGTGGAAGGGGAAGCCCTTGGTCCTGCCAAAACTGAACCCCCAGTGAACGGGATTGTTGTGGGGAGGGCGGTAATGGGGGAGGATGGGGAGGGGAACACCCTTACAGAAGGGGAGGGGGAGGGGCTAGGGGAATGTAGGCCTGGAAACCGGGAAAGGGAATAACAATTGAAATGTAAATAAGAAATGCCCAATTTAATAAAGATGGAGGAAAAAACCCAAGATAAAAAGGATGGACAAAATCAAAAAAAAAAAAAAAAAAAAAAAACAACCCAACAACAACCAGGCTTTTAACATGGCGGTGGGACCCAGGGGAGAATGCAGGGCTGACTGACGTACCACCCGGGGTCAGGGAACCTGTGCAGTATCTCGCCAGCTCTGGGGTTGCGTTTTCCTACTTGAAAAAAAATGGAGAGTAGTCAGGTGGAGATGCAAACCACTGTCTCCACTATATAAACATCATGGACACTCAAGCCCCTAGAAGCTTGTGACCCAGGTACCCACTATGGGGTACGTGTCCAAAGGGAAAGGAAGTCAGTATGCGAATGGGGCACTGCATGCTGCGCGCGCTGAAGTGAGGAGGAGGTGAGACTCAGAGCCACAGGCGGGGGTGTCAGAGTGAGTGCGAACTAGGATTCGCACACCCCCAGAAACCTTGCCACCCCTGCCAGAGGTGGAGCGCCCTTCCTCTAGGAAGGTCTCCAGACAACCACACCCTGAAACGATCTCGTCATCGCGCTCCGTGAAAGGACTCCGTGGATGCAGACGCACGGACCCTGCACCGCCTGGCTTATCTGTGAAACGGTGAAAAGGCTGAACTCAGGGAGCAGAGCGTGGGATGGTGGTTTGGATGGCCAGGAGAGCATATGGAATGGAGGTCATGTTGCTCAGAGCGAGAGGAAATTAAGTTTGAGAGCTCTTTGGGGCAGTACCGTGACTAGTGTTTTAAAAGACTCAATGCGATTCCTAGGTTTATCAACTTGGCTTGGCGCAGTGGGATGGTCTCAGTGGGTAAAGGTGCCAGTCACCAAACCTGACGTGACGACCTAAGTTCCAGCTCCTGAACCCACCTGGTGGAAGGAGAGAACTGGCTCCTGCAAGCTGTCCTTTGAGCTACACAGGCACCGTGACACATGTGCATGAGCACACACACACACACACACACACACACACGAACACAATTCAAAGTAAATAGACTAATGTGTGGATGAACAGTAGGGCTTACCTGGCTCATGAGGTACACATTTTGTTTTCTAATTTTTCGAGGCAGCAGTGTAGAGGGCGCAAGGTCCTTGTGCCCCACAGATAAATGCTCGGGAAACCCAAGAATGCTAAGCACCCAGGCTTGTCTGTTTAACTGAAGGGATGTATACCCATTTCCACTTGGAAAGCGGGGAATAGGTATAGTTAATAACCTGGCGATCCGTGTTATCTGTAGGGTCAGGCCTCACCCGAATCCCCTCCACCCCCCGGCCCCAGGCCTCACCCGAATCCCCACATCCCAAACCTCACCTGAATCCCCCCCCAGGACTTACCTGAATCCCCCCCCCCAGCCTCACCTGATTCCCCCCTGGGCCTCACCCAAATTACGCCCCCATTCAAGATCTTCCCTACAATTTTATTTTATTTTATTTTATTTTTCTTTCCTTTTTTTCGGAGCTGGAGACCAAACCCAGGGCCTTGCACTTGCTAGGCAAGCGCTCTACCACTGAGCTAAATCCCCAACCCCTACAATTTTATTTTGAACATTGTTTCTCAATCAATGGAACCCATTCTTATGGAGGAGGTCAAAGGAGATTTGCGGAAGACTTGTACTTTGCAAAGAGTTTTGATGTGCTCATCCCGTAAGCGTTCTTGTGACTATTGTCACAGGGAAACTTTTTTCCAAAATAGTACTGTGCTTAAATACGTCAAAAATAAACTCCCTGGGGGTGAGACTCTAAAAGTTTGAAACAACGCCAGCTAACTAAGCCTCGTTGAACTGGATTTTCTTCTTGCCCTACACTGACCAGTCATTACTCTGCCGGCCCTGGTGTTTGCAGAGACCCCCACCCAGCAGGGTCTACACTTGTAGCATACCCTGGCCTTGAACTTGTGATCCTTCCGACTCACCCTCTCAAGCGCCACCAGGTCTAACTGTACACACATGTTTCAAAGGATTGTATTATATATCATAAATTATATGGTTTTTACTTCTGAACTTTAAAATTAATTAACAAACTAAGATTTATATATAAAGAGGAGATGTCTTGGGTTGGGGATTTAGCTCAGTGGTAGAGCACTTGCCTAGCAAGCGCAAGACCCTGGTTTCAGTCCTCAGCTCCAGAAGAAAAAAAAAAGGAGATGTCTTAGTAAGGGACCTACAGCAGCTTTCAGAGGTCTTGAGCCTCCCATTGGAGCTGATTTGGATCCAGAGTTCCCCAAATACAATAAAGGGCCCTGGAGCAAGGCTGTGAGGCCATTCTCAGGTGTCTCTCCTGCACTGTACTAAAGCCTCGACCTCCGGCAGCTGACGCTGCGCCCTCATTTGGAAATGGGTCTTTGCAGATGATGGCGTTCGTGTGGAGACAGGGTAGGTGTGATGTTTCCATATAAAACAAGAAACCGGGGCGCAGACACATCCTCAGACTTCGTTGGGACAGCTACAGGAACCAGGGCAGTCTGGAGGCTGGCGAAGAAAGACAGGAGGTCCGTCTGAGGCCATGAGTACTAGTTCTGAGCAGACCCAGACCCTCAGAAGCACAGGCTGAGCCAGGTCTCCTGAGAGCAGATGTGGACTACAGGTGACGCGGGCCTCGCCGTGTGGGCATCGCGAGTTCGCATCCTCCTGTGTTGGAGCCATCACTTGCAGATCGTTAAAGACCATCATCATACATGAAGAATTATACCACACTGTTCCCTCCAAAGGAACTGGGCCCCGAAGTTTTAAACAACCTGAGAGAAAAGGAAAAGACCGAGCTGAGGCGTTAAGCATGACCGGTATAAGAAGGCAGGGTCCGTGGACCGCTCTGGGTTCTGCGTCCCAATTAACCCCTGCGAGAGAAGACTTAACTTCCATCATTGAAAAGGTGGTATTCAACAAGCGCCATTCAATAGTTTTGCTCTCCCCAGATCAAAGTGGGAGAAGTCGCCCTCCTCTCCTGGCAGGTGAGTCAGAGGGTAAGATATGGGGCTAGTGTTTGACTTTGTAGGGGCTCCTTGGGGCCCACACCCCACTGATGTGCTTGCACTGAAACCATTTCCGCACACCTTCCCTGAAGTCAAACATGGACCTGTCATGCAGATAATGGGTGCTGTGGAATGGAGCCACCCATTCCCGCCCAGTGAGTCCTCCTTGCTCCACCCCATCAATCCTAGAGCCTCACTCCACACTGGCCAATGAGGGGACCGAAGATATCTGTGCCTATCAGTGGTAACATGGAGACCTCTAAATCGCAAGCCTTGTCCTCTTCCCCCATGCTCCTCTGCCTCCCATATCACCAGCCATCATCCAGACAAGCAAGACACGAATCAAAGCCCCCAAACGGATGTAAGTCCTGACCATGAGCTTTTAAGAAGGAGGCGTCGTCTCTGGGGCGTCAGAGCTGGTCCAGCCTGACCATGCATGAGTGTGTCCCAAAGAGGACACTGTGGTTGTGATGTGTTCTAATGGGAGGTTTGGAGGGTTCCTCTGTAGCTTTCTATGACACATTTGGTCTTTTTCTATTTTTCTACGAAGTGAGAATCATGAAAAGAGAAATTTCCAAAATCGTGAGAGGAAGAGAGTTAGTTTCTGAGGCCAGACCTCCAGAGACTTGGCTGTTCCTTCTACAATCTACACTAAAGTTGGTGTTAGGAGGGGCTTGATTACACCAAATAGAGCAGGGGAAATGGACGTATATTACACTGAGGACTTTGGGCTCCAACCAGCAACTGATAGCAGCAAAATGACTGGGTAGGGGATCATCAGAAAAATAGAAGGTCTGACTGCCCAGTGGAATCTAACTGGTCTGCATAAGACACTCCAAACGACCTCAGCTAAAATCAGCTCTCCCAAGACAGACCCTACAGAGATGAGACCACAAAACACACATTGACAAAATAAAAATAAGTCAAATAGCCCAGACTGTAGTGGGATCAAATCAGAAATTACCACCAAAGAACCGGAGGAGGAGGGGGCTTTAAACAGGTGGAAACTAAGCACTCCATTTCTAAACAACCTATGAAGTAAAAAGGGTGTTTCCAAAGGAACTTTTAAAAAAACCCACAGAACTAAATGAAAATGAAAACAATTCATTTTAGAAGTTGTAGGGCTTAGCTGAAGCAGGCGTGAGATCATGTGACAGCATTAATGTACACTAGAAAGGAGGACAGTAGCAACCAATAACAAACTGATATACTGATAAATGATCAATAGGGCCAGGCATGGTAGTGCAGACCTCTAATCCTAGCACTTGGAAGGCAGTGGCAGCCAGATCTCTGTTACTTTGAGGCCAATCTGATCTACAGAGTGAGTTCCAGGACAGCCAGAGCTATAAAATGAGACTCTATCTTTAAAAAAATATATAATAATAACAACAACAATAACAATAGATCAATAATATTGAGAAGCCTATATTAAAACTGACAATATTTAAAGATAAGACACCAACAATAATACCACAAACATAGCAACAGACATTACTACAGACCCAACAGCCATCAAAGGGATCAGAAAAAATAAAAGACTTGTTTTGCTCATGATATAGTCATCAAAAAAGGCACAGACCAATTCTTCAAAAATTACAAACTGCCAAATTCAATTAAGATAAAAATTTGCTCCCTGTGATCCTCAGAAAATTTAAATTCCTAGTTGGATGTCTAGGTCCAGTTTTTGAAAATTAACACTAATTTCACACGATTTCTCTGGGAAACAAGAGAATGGTGAATACTTGTTAACTCGTTTATGAGATCATTTTCATCCAATTACCCACCTAGGCCAGACAAAACCAACACACACAAGTAAAGCAACAGAACAGCGACAGTCATAAACTTAGACACAAACCTCTTCAATAAAAGGAACCTAAGTCAACAATGTATATTTAAAAAACTATATGTGAAGTCAATTAGGATTTCTTCTAATTTATGCAAGGTTGCTATAACTCTAAAAATGACCATATTGACTTAAGTAGGAAAACCAACTAACTTTAACTTGACTTTAAAAATCTCCTAGATCGTAGCTATGGAAGCCAATGACCTCACCTTGAGAAAGAGCATCCACAAAATGTCTGCTGTGATGTCATATTTACTGGCAAAAGACTGGATGCTTTCATCCTAAGATTGAGAATAAACAGGGGGTGCTTATACCTATGCAGTATAGTGGTAGAGACAGTAGTTATGTAAGTAAAAGAAATATACACACGAGAATAAATACATTCGTCCGCAGATGTCATGACCACACCCATATAAGGTCTCCAGGAGGTAAGGGTACAGCTCCAGCGTAGAGTACCACATAATTAGTATGTGCCCTCGAGGTCCTGGGTTTGATCTCTAGAACCAAAAATAAGATCAAATTCCACGAAATCTAAAAAGAGCTAAAGATGAGAGTTTAGCCAGGTCACAAAAGCCAACTAAACTGCTCTTCTACACAGTGCCAGAGAATGTGCAGAAACATTCAAGACACAAAAAGAAAAACATGAACTATAGACAAGACCTGCTGCGAAACAAAAATAACAAAACAATAACAAAACAAACAAAAAACCAAGGCTCTGGACAGGAGAGACATCAGCTCTCCCCAGATGGATTCAGTTCCTGTGGGGTTTGGGTAGCCATGAATAAGCTTATTTTGGGATCTACTTGGAGAGATGCTGGCCACAGAAGAGCCAAAACAATCTTAAAAATAGAAGGCATGGGAAGAGGTCTTGATGGTTAGGTTGGCTGCTGTTGGTGGGGTCTGTACTGGGGCCAGTGCAGCAGTAGTGGATGGGCAGACTCGTGGGTCAATAAGGAACAGCTGAGGACTCAGAACAGACCTCACACATATGCTCGGGACAAAGGAATAGATATCCGCTAGAGGAGACATTGCTGGTGGAGCAAGGGGAGTGTGGGCTGTGGCCCTGGGGGAATTGGGGGGTGCAGTGGGGCAGGTGTTTCAGTTACACCTCACACCTCAAAAAAAAAAAAGAGCACAATATATTTCATAGAACTACATATTTTTTAAAAAAGCAAACTTTTAAGATAAGCACAGGCAGTCTTCCAAGACTAAAATCATGCAGGACCTCAAACTAAGTGACATGCTCTCCAGCTTTTCACCGTGGACTTGAGAACTGATGAGAAACTCCAGCAACTAGACCTCACCACTCAACTTAGCATCATCAACCTAACATAATCTGGAATCAGTGGGAGAGTGTCTAGATCACGTGGTTATACCTGTGTTTGTTTGGATTGTGTTGAGGTGGGAAGATCTGCCCACTATGGGCGGGACCATCCCCTAGGTAGCTGATCCTGAACTGTGTAAGTACAGAGATGGGACTGAGCATAAGTAAGCATATCCCTGCCCTTGATTACGTGTTGTGACTAGCTGCTTCCAGTTTCTGTCTTCTGATCTTCCCAACAATAATGGACTGTAGCCTAGAATTATCGGATGGAACAAACCCCTTTTTCTGGCTTCAGATCTTTCTGCTGGGATATTTTATCATCGCAAGAACAAGGAAATGAAGAAATCAACCTTAAATGTTTTGAAGACTGATTTTATTAATGAAGGCATATTTGAGTGTCTATGTGCATGCCAGGGCAGGTGTCCATGCAGACCAGTGGCATCAGATCATCCTGGATCTGGAGTTAGACGGTTGTGAGCATCCCAGCACACGTACTAAGAACTGGACTCAGATCCACCAAAAGAGTAGCTCCTGGACACTGACCATGCCTTCTAGGATACTCCTGGTGCTCGTGAGAGCAAGGAGAGGGACGGTAGTAGGCCCAGAGGCTGCATCCTTCCCTAGTGACACTTGGTAGAAGGGAGATGACAAAATGCACATAAAAGACACAAGTTCAGCTCTTGTGAGGGAGCCTCCATTAGCACCAAGGTGCAAAGGAGAGGAAGGAAAAAGACAAGAAACCAAGTGGAAAAAGCCAAGAATCCAGGTCCCGCCCCTGAGATGGGACCCTAGCTTGCCTGTGATTCTATCAGAGGAGGAGAAAGAAGGCAGAGGGACTGGGTTGGGAGAAGAGATGGGGGTCACCTGCCCTGTCCTGTACCTTCCTTTCTGTGATAACTGAGTTGTAAACAATCGCTCCTCCTCTGTGATCATACTCTATGAACTGTCTTCAGGTGGTCTGTGGTGGTGGCTTGTTCTTACAGCCATTGTTTGCTCATCCAGCCAGAACGTGTGAGCGTTGTGTAGATCCCAGGCTCAGTGCCAGGGACACAGGCATCCATGGACCAGCTTCATTCCCAACAAGCCTTCAGTCTAGAGTGACAAACGGGCTCTCACACAAATGATGACATTGCCAAGAAGGATTATTGTCCGTGTGTACACTCATATACAAACAAACACACACCTGCCAATTTATACGCATGCATGCATATCTTATGAAGGCCATAAAGAAAGAAGGAGTGTAGTGGTTTGAATGAGATGCCCATCATAGTCTCGGGCATTTGAGCCCTTGGTCCCCAGTGGTGGCGTTATTCAGGTGACATTATTCTGAATGGTACAATCTTGCTGGAGGAGATAGGTCATTGAGGACAGGCTTTGAGATCAAATGTCCTTGGAAGTTTCCTCTCTCCGCTTGTCCTTGCTTTCAAAGATGTCAGTGCTCAGTTTCTGCTCTAGCTGCCATGCCTGCTGTTTCCCACCATGCCTTTCTTGCACGATGGACTCTTATCCCTCCGGAACCGTGATCCAAGGCAAACTCTCACTTGGCCATGGCATTTTTGTCACAGCAAAAGAGAAGTAACTAACCCAGAGGACATCTGTGAACTTCAGGGACAATCTAGTCTCTCTAAGCACACAGAGGAGGTAGCTAAACCAGGAACCAGCCCCTCTAGAGGAAGGGACTTCCGGATAGATGGACCACGCCTCTGCCTGCTGAGCTCTCTATGGGCCCTGCGTGGACGTAGGCTGTGACCCGTGCCTGCAGCAAGCCTACTAAAGCTTCATCGTACAGCATGTGGGTAAGGATGGGACACAGTGAGACATCCTTGTAATGGTGCCGATTAAGGTTTAAGCCACAGGGGCTTGGCAGATGGCTTAGTGGGTCAGAATGCCTGTCGTGCAAACATGGGGGCCTAAATCCCCAGATCCCGTGTTTAAAATGAACAGCAACGTTGAACATGGACACACACAACTGTTCCTCCAGTGCTGGGGAGGGCAGCTAGGACTTTCTGGTCAGCAAACAGCAAACTGCAGATTCAGTGAGAGACCTTGTCTTAGGGGAATAGGGGAGAGAGAAACAGAGAACGACGCTTAACATCAACAGCTGGAAAGAGAAGAACATGGCTACCCTGCTGACCTCTGTCTTGAGCCCTCAGCTCTCTCTGGGAAGACCTAACATTGCCCTAGAGGGAGAAACTAGCCAGGACCTCAGACCACAGGTGTCTCTGATGGCTCTGAATGGGTAACAAAGTGCCAAAGGGTCTGGTCCCACCTCGCTTTCGTTCCCACTGGTACAGGCTAAGAGGAGCCATTCTTAGTCCGTACAGTGCTGGGCCAGCATGTGGTCTTGAGAAAGTGAGTCCTTTCAGACACCCTAGACCCCTCCTCACAGAAGAGGGACCACACGCCAGTCTTATTTCTCGGTGTTACAGAAAATAACACCTAGTCATCTCCAACTCGAAAGCCAACATTTGGGAGATGAGAGCTTATGGGATGCAATCAGGTTTATTCGAGGACCAGCACCTTGGTGGATGGAGAAGGCTCTCCCTAGAGCTCTGCTTTGGAGCGTCCAGAGATGCAACTGATGTTTACAGGGAGGAGGGAAGCAAAAAGGCTGCGAACATCTTGGATGTAGTCTTAACTTCTAGTACCCTTTCCCTCTGGCCTGAGCCCTGCAGTGGAGTCCAAGCTCCCGAGAGGAGCTCCTGCACTCCCTTCTGAAGGACATGGTGCTTGGTTGCAAACCAAACTTCACAGAAGTGCCCACGCCTCTTGGTAAAGACTATGGAAAGGTAGTTCATGCTTTATATTGTACATAGATGTCTTAGATTCTATAATCCTAACAAAATACAATTTAGCAGTGAGCATATTGATCTTTGAGGCTGGTCTCTTCTTTAGAATTTTGAGTACCAGGTGAAAGGGAAGGGACCTGGGTTGGGGATTTAGCTCAGTGGTAGAGCGCTTGCCAAGGAAGCGCAAGGCCCGGGGTTCGGCCCCCAGCCCCGAAAAAAAAAACAAAAAAAAAAAAAAAAGAAAAAAAAAAGAAAGGGAAGGGACCTAAGGCTTGTAGAGGAGTAGGAAGATGAAGCCAGCCTTGTGACAGGATGGACTGGGGCATGTAGGGAGGCTAAGGGAAGGGAAGCAGGAAAGGGGAGGGGAAACGGACCTGAAGAGGGGAAGCAGGCCTGGAGAGGGGCAAAAGAAGGCTCTGACAAGAACCCCAAGGAGCAGCCGGGTTGTCACAGCCAAGCACAACACAGAGGTAAGTCTATCGAAGTGTGCAGGGGTTAGACCAGGCACCCAGTCTGTGCTGATTAGCCCCGCTGCTCTCTGTCTTATCCAAGACAGTCTGCAAGCATCAGAACAACTGTGAACAGGGAAGGGTGAGGTCCTAGCAGGCTCGAATCTTCCTTCTCCAACCTCAGTCCGGCTCTCTCAAGTGGGATGGTTACTTAGGAAAGCTCCTCGCTATCACACGGAAACTGTCAGTAGTGTCAGAGTTTGGCAAAGCCACGCAGAAAGGCGTACATCCTCAGCCACCATGGAAGGCTTCTCCTCTCAAAGTTTCGTTACAAGAAGTCAACTGTATGGGGGGTTGGGGATTTAGCTCAGGGGTAGAGCGCTTTCCTAGGAAGCGCAAGGCCCCGGGTTTGGGCCCCAGCTCCGGAAAAAAAAAAAAAAAAAAAAAAAAAAAAAAGAAATCAACTGTGTACGGTCCAAAGATAGTAAATGGAAAATTCCAGAAACACGCTACTGGTTGAGCCTTTAGTTACTGTTTTGGATACTGGGGGGGGGGGAATCTCATGCCTTTCCTCTCTCCCCTCAGGACATAAGTCATGGGTTTGTCCAGTGTCTCCACACTGAACGCGCTACCCACCCACCAGTCAGCTGATAGCTGCTTCATTTATCGGGTGGAATCTTGGTAGAGCAATGGTTGTGTTCAAATGACCCCTATTTTACTTTGTAATGGTTACAGATATAAAGGGAGACATAACGGGTTTGTAGGTAGGAGCCTTACTAAGACAGTTGTGGCAACGGGCAGGGTTCTGAAAAGAGAGAGCCTTCAGCGTCGGGATTTGGAGTTTCTGACTCTTAGAGATTTCGGGAGGAAGGGGCTTGGCTCACACCACACCAGTGGCCTAATCTGAGTGTTAGGAATGGAGCGAGAAGGCTCTGGATAGGAGGGTGAGTTTGTAGCTTAAGATCACCTTGGGTCAATGCATGGGGAGCCCTTGATTGCCTCTGGCTGCAAGGAAAAGTGAGAGGGACTAGGAGGCCATAGTAGGTCCCGCCTGACTGTTCTCTGCCTGAAGTGGGAGAGGCTGCAAATGATTGGCTTGACTTCTCTGAGCTTGCGACATCTGCCCTCTTACTGTGCCGTCTAGTTTTATGTCAACTTGACACAAGCTAGAGTCATCAAAGAGGAGGGAGCCTTAGTTGTGGAAATGCCTCCATAAGACCCAGCTGTAGGGCATTTTTTTAATTAGTGATGGATGAGGGAGGACCCAGCCCATTGTGGGCGGGGTCATCCCTGGGCTGGTGGTCTTGGGTTCTATAAGAAGGCAGGCTGAGCAAGCCAGGGAGAGCAAGCCAGTAAGCAGCATCCCTTCGTGGCCTCTGCACCAGCTCCTGCCTCCAGGATCCTGCCCCGCTTGAGTTCCTGCCCTCACTGCTTTGGGTGATGAACTGTGATATGTCAGTGGGAGTGGTCATATGTGTTTATAACTTCTGTGCTTTATTTCCAGTTGTGTTTGTCATTTCTTCCCATGACTAATAGATAAATTACATCCATAGAGGGGGGCTCTAATTTGGACAGAGTTGGGTCAAAGCTCAATGATTATGTGGCAGTTTGTCTTGGTGATGTGCCCCACCCACACTACACATACTACACACATACCACATACACACACATGCACACATGCACACACACACACCATTTTCTGTTGCAGCCACAAAGCAACTGATTCATACTCTGAAGACTTCATCTGTGACAAGCTTAAACGACCAATGCCTGTGTCTCACGAAACCCTCCTCTGTTACTGGGTAATACAGGGACCTCAGGACTGTAAGCCATGTAAGAGGGGCTGTGGACACCATTGGCTGTGGTCCATTAGCCGAGTTCATGGAGGACAAGTGGGGCAGACCCTGTTACTTAGAACCCCTCTATTCAACTTGCTTTCAGTGTCCAGTCTTGTCTTCACCTGGCCTGTGTCCTTACTCTGTTTATGAGTCCCACAGTACAATATGGTACACTTCTGATATGCTGGGAAACCTAACAGGAAAATGCAAACTCCCGACATGTGTAGCCTGGTCGGCTTTTGAGGTGAGCCTGTGATTTCAGTGTCCGTGGCCCATGGCCACGCATTCACTCAAGCCCAAGGACAGGCCAAGCTAAGCAAAGGGACGCCTTTCAGAAGTGAGAAATTCGTCAAGCACCAAATCCTGTGAGAAAACAGCGGAGCCAAAAAAAAAAAAAAAAAAAAAAAAAAAAAAAAAAAAACCTCAGGCTGAATCAGTCAGAGACTAAGTTCCCCACTCCCGAAACCAGCTCCTGGAAGTAGGCAGTTGGGTTGAGATCTGGAGCCCGGAGCTAGAATGAATGGGTGACTGCATCTTCAACAATCCACACCAGCAGTTCCTGTACCAACTGGTGTTCAATGGGTGTGCATGAAAGCTTGCCAGTGTTGGCAGCAACTCTGAGGAGAAAATCTAGGGCAGGTGGGGGGTGACCGGGAAAGGTGCCGCTTGTGTACATGAGTCCAAGGTTGTTTCAGCCTCAAAGCCCAGGGGCCAGGGGCTTTAGCAGCAAGCAACTCCAGGTGTCAGGGTTGGAAGGGTTCTCAACCCAGTGGATGGATATGCTTCACCGCCATGGGCAGGGTGGTAAGAGCTGGTACTCGCATCCAACATGTCCACTCCGGAGTCCAGGGAAGGCTCGTGCAGTGTCCACCCCTCAGGAGCTCAGGTGCCGGCTTGTTCCCTCTTCTTCAAGTCTTCAGATCTCTCTAGAAGTGAAAACAGAGATCACTGGTTTTCCCTTGCAAACCATGTCTTGGACATGGTGACAGATTTCCCACCAGGTGTCCTCAGTGGTTACTAAGGAGGGTTGTGTTTCGGAGGGAAGAGTCTGCCAGCTCTGGATGGCACCCACTCAGAAAGCCCTTTGCACGTTTCATCTCTGCCCAAGATTGTCCCACAGACTGCTACACGCGGGTGCTGGTTCTCAGCGGCATGCTCCTGGGGACTTAGTTGGAACAGAACAATTTTTGTTTTAAGCCCTAACTGCCTAGGGAAACTTGGTTGGTAGGATGAGAATGATGGCGTGGGGACGCCTGGGGCCTGACATGGGACAGTGCCACAAAGGGAGAGGACTTTTGGAAGGACCTCCCATGGGACAAGTCAAACCTGGCAATCTTCCTACAGAGTGGAGGGGTGGGGGTGGGGGGCTTCCGGATCTTCCTTGAGCTATTTGGAAAGTGATTTAGGTGACATCTCCTGCAGGTCCTCAGTGACCAGAGGCAGCTGATGACTAAGATGCCCTGAGAGATTGTCAAAAGCCCAGCCAGCCACCATAGTGAAGCCCCTCAGACAACAAGACACTTCAGAAAACAGCCGGGTCCTTTCCTGCTTGCCAGTGAGTCTTGATACACCAGCCTTTCTCAAATGATGTTCAAAACATTAAGGTCACCTGGTCCTTACCCCAGACCCCCAACTGAGACTGGAAGAGGGTCCTGGGACTCCAGTCATTGAGGTTCTGATCTGGGTATGGCTGTGCCCATGAGTCCTTACCAGCTTGGGAACCCTCACATATCCGAATTCCTATCTATCATGAGGAATGTTGTAGAACTCATCTTGGAGTACAACATAGAGAGCACACTGGCTAGGACCCTGTTCCTGTCATGGATGCCCAGCCTGAGTCTCTGACTGCCTCATATTCCTGGACAACGTGAGGTATCCAAGGAGCAGTCTCTTGGCTTTGTGGTGGTCTAGAGTTCCAGAACAGTCAGGCGGGACCTGTGTCCCACGAGATAACCACAGGAAGGCAAGCTTGCTTTCTGAGGTTCCTCCATCCCTTGCCACACCTCCCAGGTGCACATGGCCCATCTGCACAGTGCCTTCAGTGGCCTCTGTGTAAGGACATCACCTGCTCAAATGCCCCTTCGCACAAGGGGAAGACAAGAGTTAGCTAAATCCCGATCTGAAGAGGAGCTTGTGGTACTAAATGCATAATAGAACCAACGGACTGTTCCAGCCGGGAGCTTTCTACCGGCCTCTGACTGGCAGCCAGGCCTACACTAGGCCAGCCCCACGAGCTCCATCATGCACCGAAGATGGACGCAAGGCTGTGGAAAGACACAGCTATGACTAGTGTGGCTGAGATCTGACCATGCCCGGGCCTCACCTGCCACCACCTCATCCCTACCCTACCCCAGCACAGGAGTCCCATTCAGTGTCCTTCCTCATTTAGATGAAGAAGCAGACAGCTTGGGTGTAGCTCAATGGTAGAGTCCCATCAAGTACCCACAAGGCCTTGCATTCAGTCCTCAGTACTAAAAGTGAAGAAAACAAAAAGAAGACCTTGCATTAAACCAATGATGAAAAAAAGAGTATAATTTCTATACTTAGCAATAATAATTTATATAACATGGACGAGCTTTTTAAAAGACATCAACCCCACGGCATTTGACACACTGACACATGCAGCCTCCCCTTCTGCAGGTTGAAGAGATGGCTCGGAGGTTAAGAGCACTGGCTGTTCCTGTAGAGGACCTGGGTTTGATTTGCAGCACCCACGTGGCAGCTCACAACGGTCTGTAACTCCAGTCTCAGGAGATCTGGTGCCCTCTTCTAACGGCCCCAGGCATCAAGCACACACACGGAGCACAGACACATATGCAGGCAAAACACCCATACGCATAAAATAAAACTAACATTTAAAAAGGAAAGAAACAGAAATTAACCCCTGAGGAAGGCTAAGGGAGTTCTTGACGGTTTCTTTTCTTATTTAGTCAACTGCTTCAAATGACAAGAACCCTTTAAAAAGGTCCTTGAGGCCGCCCAGTGCTGAAGAGCACATGCCACTCTATACTGCAGTGGACCTGGGTTTGATCCACAGATGCCACACGGGTAGTTTACAATAATCCAGTAATACAGTAGCTCCAGTTCCAAATCCTACGTCTCCTTCTAACCTTTGAAGGCACTGTACTCACATGCACACACATACACATGCACATGCACACGCATACATGCACACATAACACACATATACACACGCAAACACATGCACACAGACATACATATACACACATACATGCACACATAACACATATATAAACACACATGCACACAGACATACCACATACACACAGACATGCACATACAGACACACTGCTCCCACATATACACAGACATGAACACATATACACACACATGCACATGCACATGCATACATGCACACATAACACACATATACACATATGTGAACACATGCACACAGACACACATAAACATACACATACATTCACACATAACACACATATACACATATGTGAACACATGCACACAGACACACATAAACACACACATACATGCACACATAACACATATATAAACACACATGCATACACATGCATACACATATGCACACATGCACACATACATACACATATATACACACGTGCACACACACATACCACATACACACAGACATGCACATACAGACACACTGCTCCCACATATGCACAGACACAGAAACATACACACGCATACATAAACACATGCGCGCACGTGCACACACACACACACACACACAACTTATAAAGGTTTTGGACCCCCACAGTGGTCTCTGAAAGCCGGAGGGCAGGATGGGATATGGGTTTCCCTTGCGATGTTAGGAGACTTTTAGAACTGAGCAGAGGGCGTGACTGCACGTGTAAGTGCGTCAAAGGCCATGGGATTGTTGTCTTTCAAATGTTTGTCCACATTACATAAATTTCACTCCTATCATGTCAGGAGAAAATATCTTTGAAAGTGAACTAGGGGATGATGTAAAACCCGTCTGAGATAAAGTCAGTAAATGTTTGCCTGGTGCCTGGTGTGTGGCTGGGCCTTGCTTCCCTACTGCCCTTCCCCTCTCAGGAGAGACGGGGGTTGTGACATCTGACTCTCATTGCAAGGCCTGTGTCTATCAGAACATCTCTTTGCCTGTTGCCCGGTGACTCTCAGTTCTGTGGTGGCTCAGGGTTCCTCTCTCTGACCAGGAGCCTCTACAGGCCTGTCCTGCTTCCCCTCCCTGAAGCAAAGCAGTCCTGGTTCTCAGCAGGGGATCAACTTCCCAGCTCATCCACTGGTCACCTTTGTCCCTGTTGAGTCAAGCAGGGCCCTTCCTCCAGCCCCTCCCCTGTATGCCTGGATCACACCTGTGGGATTAGCCGTGTTCTGGGGCCGATACCCAGAACCTCCAAATCACTGCAGAGTCAACATCCTTTCCACCTCCTCCTGGCTCCCCGTGGCAGAGCTGTGGTCACACTGGGTGCAGGGAACACGGGAGCTGGTGGAGAGTCACACCCACCTCCAACCGGGCCACTCCACCCACCTCCAACTGTTCGTGAATCCAGTCCAGGAAGGAGGTGATTCGTGTGTAGACTCCAGGCTTGTTCACCTCAGCACAGCCAATTCCAAAGCTTGTCGCACCCACTAACTTCCACAGTCTCCTCTCCTGGCACACCAGGGGTCCCCCGCTGTCTCCCTGCAGGACAGAAGGAGTCAAAGGTCAAAGAGGCTGGAGCAGCTACACTGTCCTGGTGGCACTTCCCATGTCATATTATAGGTGAACCATGTGCACACCTCTCCCCGTATACTTCTAGAACGGTCTCTGTTACTCTCAAGACGTGGCTCCTTGACTGTGTGGGAAAGTTTCCCTCCACCTATGTCTCCCTTCAGATCCCAAACGCTAAACTGTGAAGGTCAACGGTGGCCTGTGTAGCCCACGGAACTGAAAGAGAGGGGGTCTGCATGAGCCAGACCGAACTCCCAGACCGAACTCTGTGTCCACAGGAAGTACTGAGTCTCATTCACCGTGGCTTTTACAAGCCCAGCTCCACCAGCTCACAGCCCCCTTTCACACTCAGAATCGGGCTAGAGGGGATGAGGAGAAGCCACACCCCCATGTGCCCTGAAAGACTGGGTAAACACAGGCTGGGCCACCAAGAAAGCCAAGGGATATCTTAAGCAAATTCCTTCCCTGTGCCATGTAAATTTGCTTTCTGTTCCGTCATGGGGAAGCTGGCAGGGGCCTGTCCCATGGGCTGGGCCACTAAACTGGACCCTTGCCTGTTGCTGTGGCCCCAAGGGTTACCGGAAGTCGCTTACCTGGCAGCTGTCCACACCGCCTTTCAGATAGCCCGCACAGAGCATGGAGGGTGAAATGATACCGCCATACACATCCCTGTGGTTGCAGATCTTGTTTGAAATTAAAGGGACGTCCGCGTGGTTCAGGACAGGGGAGGCGTCACCTGCCTCGAAGTAATGTGAGAAATGCGCCGTGAGAGGGAGTCCAGCTTAGAGAGCAGAGAGAGAGAGCAGGGGACGTGGGACAGGCCACCTGATGTGGAGAAGTCACAGCAAAGGCCAGGTCTACTGTAGCTGAGACAGTAGTCTATCCCGGAAGCCATGGCGCTCAGAGCGTCCCCTGCTCGGTGTGCTGTCCCACAGGCAGCCAAGCCCTCGACCCACGCCGGTCAATCCACATTACAAAAGGGAAACTGAAGCCCCAAAGGCCGCCCACATCTGGACAGAACTGGATGTGGTCAGCAGTAACATACCCTCCAAATGCAGGTGTGGGCCCTGGACCTGTGACCGTGCCATTAGCTAGGGATCCTCACAGGTGGTCAAGGGTACGACTGTGAGATAGCCCAAAGGTTGCTGGGTAAATTCATTAAGATTATAAGGACATATCAACAACATGAAGTAGGTGGCATCAGAGAAACTTAGATTCAGATCAGCCTGTTGGCCTTGAAGATGAAGAGGAGGCCACAAGTCCAGGAGTATAAGAACAAAGGGACAACAGCTGTCATCATCCCCAGAGCCAACTGAGGACCCAGCCTATAGCACTAGTGACCCCTGAGGCAGGATGGTGACTTCTGACCTATGACCAGAAGGTAATGAACAAACGGGGCATTGACTCCTGGAGTTAGAGAGGCTGAGGCAGGAGGCTTACTGTGAAGTTTGTGGCCAGCCTGATCTACAGTGTAAGTTCCAGGTCAGCCTGGGCTGTAGTGAGACCCCGCATGAGTATGTCTCCAAAGGGAGACCCGGAGCTTCCCTCGTGGATTGAATTATAACCCCCTTCTTATTTGCCTGCCTGTAACTAAGATGGGTGACCTTGTTTGGAGCAGAAGCTGCTAAACTCTGGATCAAGTCCTATCTGGAGGCTGGGTCATCTTGCGTTTGAAGCAGGCTCTAAATCCGACAGCTGATACCATGGGGTCAGGGGTCAAGGGAATGAGGAGACGGATCAACCTGTAATGTGGCAGGTTCAATACCCAGAACTCACATTAGGGGGGAAAAAAACAAAACAAATAGAAAAAAATAAAAAAAATCAAACAACCACCTAGACATTGGGACTGGATAGACGTAAGAGCCAGGCAAGGAACACTGGGAAAAGCTAGAGCCAACAGACACTGGACAGATGCTGGGACAGACCCCACCTGAGACTTCAGACTTCAGAAATAAGAGAGGACTCAAGTCTGCCCTGTCGAGTTTTTTTTTGGGGGGGGGGGCATCTAGACCATGGTAGTTTTCTAGTGACAGCAGGCTAGCCTGTGCCTAGAAAATGCACAGGGGAAAGCCATTGCTGGAGAGACCGTGTCAGCCCTGTTCCTTGATGCAAGGGACACAGATGTCCCTAGCAAGTAAGGACATGACCATCCCTGACAGTATTACCGCTACCAAAGCGGTGGAGGTTCCTGGGTAATGCCTTTTATTGCATGCTCGTAGGAGAAAATAACACACGGTGCCGACTCTCTCAGACAAGAGTTCTCCATCTTGTACCTGCCTGCTGGCACAAGCCTGAAGGCTCATCAAGGTGGGCTTCGGACACTTGCTTCAGGAGAATGAGAAGGAGCAGGAGGGAGGGATGGGAGGAGGCCTCGCCATGGAGAAGTACCCACACTTCTCCCCCATAGCTCATTCCTCCATGAAGCCTCAAAACTCCACTTCTCCCCCATAGCTCATTCCTCCATGGAGCCTCAAAACTCCACACTGTCCAAAGAGGAACGACACTGTGGTGGCCCATGGCTACCCAGCGTACTGCTGTTGTGAACAGTCAGGGCCCTAACCCTGAGCTGGGACCTCCAAACATCCCGAGGGGTCCTTCGGACCACTGACCTCCGTCCTCTGTGGCTCCCCATCCTGAGGTCCAGCACAATTTCCCATCTGGAAAGTTCTCTTCAGAGTTGGGCAGGCAGATGGGCTGGATGGTCTCTGTTAGAAGGAGCACAATGATGTGAGGTCCCTGAAGCCACTGTCCCAGAAATCAACTGACTTTATGTTCAGGTCTCTGAACCCACCCCCCTAGAGAGCGGTTGAGCCTTGGTCGCTGAGCCTGCTAGGAGCAGAAGCCACGCCCACTCATCTCCCAACTCTGGCCCTAGACTGTGGCATGAATCCAGAGCCCAGCAACAAAACACGGCTGTCAAAAGCCGGACAGTTGGACAGTAGACAGTTCCAGCTTGTAGCCTATGTGGACCTCATTCCACAGTTGCTAGAACCACAGGAGACATAAATAAGGGTGACTGGTGGATTTATGACAAGATTTTTCTTGCTCAAATGTACATTGGTTCACCGGTGGCCACACAGTTGATCTCTCCGGGACCAGACTTAAGTCTTTACTGGGTTTCACAGAACATCACACCGCTGCCTCTGGTGTTTGTGGTGACAGCCGGTCTGTATCTAGGCTGTGCCACTGATACCCTAGCAAAGTCAAGCAGCTGCGTATGCCCATGGCTTCCATGGGAGCAGCACTTGAGACGCACCCCTCCCCCCCTTTCCCCATCCTGATAACGAAAAACTGGAGAAGGGTAGAGACATATTTAACTATGAACTATTTAACTCTTTAGCCAAGTACACTGCGGACACTTCCTCTTCTAGAATCAAATATCGACGGCAGCCCCCACCCGACCCAAGCAACTTTTCTCTCAGTTTCTCTTGAAACCACACAGATTTGCTGCCAAGAATGGGAGTCTACCTTGGAAGCGGCCCTTCCTGCCCCTCCAGGGTGCTTATCCTTGGGATGGTCAGGACTTTTATTTAAGCCACATTCCTCCTGCTTTGCATTTTGTGAATTTTGAGAGTTCTAGCAGGGCTCTATTAATGGTCAGAGGGCTGAGCTTGGAACTCACAGATAAGAATAGGAGAGGAGAGGAGAGAGAGGTCGGCTCTAGAATGCCCAGGGAGCTGAGGATGCCTAGAACCTTCCAGATGGTAAGAAAGAGGCAGGTTCTTTGCAAGTCTTCAAGCTACCCCTGCTTGGGACTCTACTCTTTCCATGGGGGATGCCCTACAAGAGGCTCCAAGCAGCAAAAGCCAGGACAGCAAAATGCTCTCGACTCTGGGTCCCTGAGGACAGGCGACTCTCTTCCACCACCTAGAGGCACCAGGTGGCCTGGCCTACTGGCCTAGAGTTCTTTCTATCTGCAGCTCGCACCAGAAGGAGACCAGAGCAGAACTGGGAGGCTGTGAGATTAAATTGGCACTAGAGGGACAGCCGAGATCGATAAGCCAAGTCTGAAGAAATCAGGCTGAAATCTTGAGCAAGGGCTCCGTCTCCTAACATGCTCAGATTGAAAACACCTAACTCGGGCAGGTGGCTTGGCTGGCGAAGTGAACGCCTGCACAAGCATGAACACCTGAGCTTGGCCCGTGACACCCACGTAAAAGGCCAGCTGGAGTGGCATTGAGTCTGTTACCCAGTCCTGAGGACGTAGGGACAGAAGGGTCCCTGGGGCAACTCTGGTTCTTGGCCAGTTAGACTATTAGGAAACTCTAGATCAGGAAGAGACCCTGTGCCCTTCCCCCCCCCCCAAAACACACACACAAAAACAGGTGGTGGATGGTCCCCGAGGAATAACATTCAAGATTGACCTCTGACCGCTATGTGCATGCATACATATGTGCACGTATGTGCATGTGCTTGCGTGCGCACTCAAGCACTCAGACACATGCACGCACACACGCACACACGCACACACGCACACACGCACACACGCACACACGCACACACGCACACACGCACACACGCACACACGCACACACGCACACACGCACGCACACCTTTAATGAGCAAATGCAATGCACCTATGTCGGCACCCAGCTGAATCAGATTTTGAAATTTCCAAGCAAGGGATGGGAAAGCAGCCATTATAGCAATGCTTCAACAGGCAAGGTCTTAAAACAAGCTAGAAGCAAATGCCCGGCGTGGAGGCCTGAACGTACCGTCAAAGGTGAGTGGCTCGGACAGCTTCATGAGGGCGATGTCATTGCCCAGTCGCTTTGGTTTGTACTTGCTGTGGTAGATGATTTTCTCCACCAAGTGGGAGGGCACAGGACTGTCCATCAGGGACACGAGACCCACCTGGACAGTCCAGGACTTGGGGTGGTACAGGCTGGAAATCATAGACAGAGAATCTCAGGAGAGACCCAGCCCTGTTGAGCTCTGCTGTCCCAAGAGCCCAGGGAAACCGGGTGGAGATGACCCAATGCCCTACACATCTGTGTCCCACATAGACCACACTCCCAAGTCCTGTAGGAACGCAGGCCACACCCATGTACATCCCAGACAGGCCAGTCTCTTTGCGACACCCAAGAGACAAGCATTTGAGAGCTGGGCTAAGCTTGGCTCTCCGCAGAGGCCTTTCTCCATTGGACAAACCGGGAGATAGAAAGAGAATCGGCCACTTGCTCTAAGATGCTTTCTGTGACTTCCTTGCCATCTAAACACCTAACAGACACAGCGTCATGAGGGCTCAGTGTTCTCTGGGTACCCTGCACTCCCACCCACGGTACCCATGGACAAGGTAGTGAGCTACAGGAAGGGCTACGACTCTTACTTCAATGGATCTCATTCTGCCTTGAGCTCCTACATCCTTTTTCTACCGTTTCTGTGCTAGCCCAGCTCATGTCACCCTCAGACACAGAGACAAGTCCACTGTAAGGAAGGTGGGCTGCACCCCTGCACGTGGCTTTCTGACTTGCCCTCACTTCCGGACCACCCCTTCTCTAGCTGACCCAGGATTAGACAAGGCTCTGGGGAGAGCAGAAGCCGCAGTAGCCGGCCCGGGCACTCACTCGTAAACACAGTGCGCAGCGGTGACAATCCACAGAGGGGTGATGACGGAGCCCCCACATAGGTGGTACCCCTGGAACTGGAGGCTGACCTGCCAGGGCCACTGAGTGAGCGAGGACACGTTTCCACCTACAATGCGGGGACTGTAGCCAGTTCTCATCCCACAGGCTACAGAGGAACAAAGGTTTATGGGTAAATTCTGTGACGTTTGCTGGAGGAAATGTTGTCAGCACCCCAAACCTCCTACCTAGCAAAATTCCTGTCCCCTACCCAGCGCTCACAATCCTGCCAAAGCTGGAGCTGGGGTAATGAGAGCGTCAGGCAAACAGAAGACTCGGGGGTGAGTGGAGTTTGTGGGAGGCAGTGGGAACAGCGGTTAGTGCAGAGAGCTACCCATAAACAGTGTCCCTGATGGCAATGACCTCCTGGTACCTAGCCCCACGCTAGCATCCAGGAGAAGGGGTCTTGAGCAGCCCCCAGTGGGGCTATGACTCCACCAGTCCAGTCTTCCGTGTGGCCCCCTCCATATTCAGACACTTACCTGAGCACTTCAAGGTGACCACATGGCCTGAGGTGCAGCCTTCCCTGCAGTGGAAAGGAACAGTTCATGGACAGGCCAACCTGGTGCTAATTTCAGAGCAGAGGTCTGTCTGTCTGTCTGTCTGTCTGTCTGTCTGTCTCTCTCTCTCTACACACACACACACACACACACACACACACACACACACACACACACACCAACCTGGGGCCTGGGTGTCAGAAGAAAGCCTGGCTTCAGAGCACCTGTGGTGTTTGCTCCCTACTTTAGCCTGAGCCTCGGTGGGAGCTCTCTCAGAACTGATTGTTGCTAAGGGAACCTAGGTTTTTTTTCTCCCAGAGTTCTAGGGTTTGGGGAGCAACTGGTGAATGTGAAAGCCGTTTGCAAAGGATGCTGTCTTAACTTCTTCCCGTCCCTGCTTCTTTGCTTACATCACACACACTTACACACATACACACACATACACACATATACTCACATTGACACACTCACATACGTACACACATGCATGCATATATATACACACAAACATATATAAACGTACACATACAAACATGCATATACATATATACACATATGCACACACATGCATGCACATACAAACATACATATACAGACACACATACATATATACAAACATACACATACATATACCCACACCACAAACATGCATATATATACCCCACACACACATGCATATACACATGCATACACATACACATATACATGCATATACATATACATACATAAACATACACACACGCATACACACTCACAGATGCACATATACATATATGTACTCACACATACGTAGTCACATATACATACATATATTCATACATACACATGCACAATACCATATTACACACACACATGCATACACACGCATACACACTCAGACACACACACACACCCCACCACACATACACATTACACACACATATGCATACACACACATTTGCATACACATACACCCACACACTCCCACCACACATGCATGCACACACACACATGTACATACTCACACATATGCATACACATACACTTGCATACACATACACCCCCACACACACACGTACATACTCACACATATGTGACACCCTGCTGCGAGGCAGACACATCAATGGCATACCTGTCACTGCTGTTCCTTTACTGTGCTCCCTTCCCTGCCTCCACTGACCCAGACTCTCCAGGGTTGGGATTCATCCCCGCCCCCCAGCTTATCCACCCCAGCTCTAACCACAGCAGTGAGCTCCACCCTTGCTTGTGGAGGTGACATTCTTTCCCCTCACGGAATTCACCTCAGCATCACAAACCCAGCCTGTGGCCTGGCCCCAGTGTAGACAGCAGAGCCATCTGTCCGACCGCTTACCTCATGTACACAGAGTGGTGTAACTCGGTCACCTTGTCATCTGGCAAGAGGTGATTGATGGACACGAAGTCGCCCTGGAACTGCTCCTCAAGTGCATCCACTCTGAGGTGGTCTGAGCTCACATAGCTGCAGGCACATTGGAAACCCAGACCCAACAGTCATGGTGACAGAGACATCGGCCACCCACCCGCCCCCCACTCGACAAGTTACAAGCTTTGGGGACCTCATTTGGCCCTCCGCAAATCACCAGAGTCTTCATTTTTTTTCTCATACAATGCACTCACCTTAGCTAGGCGTTCCAGTTTAACTGTGGCCTGGAGATCCGCTTGCTGACCCACAGTCCACACCCTGGCCTCTCTGCCCACCCAGCTCCAGCCACAAAGAAAGACCTGCCAGTTAGGTGGTCTCCACCCACCTCACTCGGATGCTCGTGATTTGGCCGCCTCGAGGGGAGCCAGCTAGATGTCTAGCTCCTGAGGGGAAGGGGGAAGGGGATGTTTGAGAGCCTGTTCCACTTTGCCTAGCACTGTCATAGAAGGCAGTGGCTCAAGGACCAAACAAATGAGCTCAATGCTGGGAAACAGGTATGTACAGCCATGGTACGGAAGAGAGGTTTAAAGAAATTAGAATGAAGTAAAATGGCTGAGCACAAACCCAGCAGTAGAGGAGCGAGGGAGAAGGGATACAGAGTTTAAGGAGTCCCCAAGGACGGTGGGGAGCAGAGTGTTCTGCAGGTGGCCACCTTCTCACTAACCCAGCAGTTTGTCACCCAGGATTGCACCCAAATGCTGTTAATGCCACCGGGACTCAAGTGAGTACGGTGCAGTGCTCAGCCAAGCACAGGTTTGAAGAAAATGGCATCAAGATACTAGCCAGGCGGGTTGGGGATTTAGCTCAGTGGTGAGCGCTTGCCTAGGAAGCGCAAGGCCCTGGGTTCGGTCCCCAGCTCTGAAAAAAAAAAAAAAAAAAAAAAAGATACTAGCCAGGCATTTCCCCCCAGGGGGAGGCTGCAGTCGGCTGCCTTGGTGTGAAGGAGCCTGCTTTTGTTGGGGTCGTGGGGAGATGGGCAGGGCAATGAGCTGGGGCAGAGGGAGTCTCGGTGTCACAAGCGGAGCCCACAGGTCACCTTAGAGCTGCAGCGACTGCCGCCATAGCCAGGGTCACGCCTATACCCTAATGACCACAGAGCCTTTTTAGGCAGATGCTTAATATCTGTTCTAAGGAAGGAATTGCAGCAAACCTCACAAGACTGGCCTGAATCCACACTGAGATTTGAGCCAACTGACTTGTGCATGCGTGCGTGCATATGATGCGTGGGTTTTATGCTGTTTGAACCTCCTCTTCTTTAAGGAGTAAAGCTACAGAATTCCCAACATTGTCTCTTGGTAACCTATGCAGCTGTCACTGAGATCCAGTTGCAGCCGGTTTCAGAACCCAGGCAGGCATGGCCGTACAGAGGAGTCAGGCCTGGGGACACCTCAGCTGCGGGGCATCTAGGATCCCGTTGGCTTAGATCCCGGACAGAAGGCGTGTATAGCCATGGAGTTTTGAGGGCCCTGCTTCCTGGGTTACAAAACAAACTAGGGTACACTTCTGAGTTTGCGACCGTCGACCTTGCTCAGTTCCTCAGACGAGTGTAGGAACTCGAGAACCTGTCTGTGGTAAACTGTGACCTACAGTATCGACGGCCTCCAGGGAAGCAAGGCAGGGGTCAGGAGTCAAGATGGCCGTGGAGAGGGGACCCACGGTTGAGCAAAAGCGTGCTGCTGCCGTGTGGAAAGTCAGCAGCTGACTCCCAACACTGAAGCCGGAAAGACGCTGTCTACAATGGTCTCCCGGGGCTAAGGGTGTCTTGAATAATTATATCCTTGGGGCTCGTGAGGATGTGTATGTGTGGGGACAAGGATAAGTCCAGCATGGCCAGGTGCCAGTCAACCAATATCTGCTCTCTAAGTTGCAAAGCACCAACCAGAGTGTTTACTTTTCCACTCAGAAGCTCTGGGCACATGAACTGTTTGCTTTCTGTTACCGATCTTTCTTTCTTTTTTGGGGGCGGGGGGGCAGGAACTCACTCTTCAGCTCGAACTGAAGCTCCCTTTGTTCCTGCCTCTACCTCCCCAGTACAGGAATTACAAATTACATGCGTCTCCATGCCTGGTGGATACAGTGCTGGAACAGAATCCACGGCCTTGGCCTCGCTAGGGTAGACCTCTTACCAATGGAGCCCCAGCCCTCTCTAGCCCTAGCTCTAAATGTCTAACAGCGTTTGCATTGAAGGTCTCTTATCTAGCCCTGAGAACTCCCTTCAAATGTGACACTCTGTGACGTGGAGTCACCCAGCTGGTGAGTCTGTCTCCCCACGAGGTTGCTATAAGAACGGAGTATAACTCGTCAGTGCATCTAGAGAGCTCTAGACTGTCCCGTGGCAAGCTGCCTTTGCTCTGATGTCCTAGCCATTGGGCCTTGACTCACCTGGGAAACCCCAGCTGGGCACAGGCAATCTTGGCATAGTGGCTTTTCCAGTCATCCGAACACATGGTCCTCCATGCAGCAGCCGTGAACACTTGGAGCGCTGCTCTTTGGCCGCTCACCCGCACTGGTCAGGCATGGGGGGAAGGGGGAGGGCAATGATTACCAGTACGGTCTGAGGCCGGGCAGAGGCTGCAGCTCCTTGTTCCACGATCCCTCTCTTCTAACCTGACCTGTCCCCACCTGCAGCCCTTCCCCCCCAAGATGCTGCTGCAGTTCCCATGGCTTGCACCCTGGGACCCACCCACCCACCCACCGTCAGCTCAGCGTGTAAACATGTAACAGTTCTATGCAAGAACCCAAGTTAGCCACGTCCCAGCTGGGGACAGGGCATGATGCTGGCTATGCCTGGCGTCTGCTTGTGTTCACCCTCTGTGACTTCCTTCCGTGAACGGGACGTGACTCACCGCAACGGTACTCATCCTCCCCGTCCTTGCAATTGGGGACCCCGTCACATCGGGCTGTTAGTTCAATACACTTGAAAGATGAATGGCACCTGTACTTCCCAGAGCAGTCGAAGTGGACTAGGAAAAAGGGAGGGGACAGTAGAATGCCAGCAAGTGACCCCTTCGGTGCTCAGCCCCGACAGCTGTGTACCTTTGCCGTGTGGCCTTGAACTTGCCCATCAATAATGAAACCTGCATTGAAACTACATCCCAGACAGCAGCCTGTTTCCTTCAGCCTAGCACCTATCCTGAACTCCGAGAGGCAGGGCTGCCACAACCACAGTATCGCTACCTCCAGGAATCACAAGACAGGGGCCATTCGGACTCTCAGGGATTCAAAGATGGGAATGAAACTGCACGGCTGGAGTCAGTGCCTTAAGCTGGATCAGCAGGAGCTCCAAATGAGACTGCTCAACCGTTCAACCGCTCAACCGCTCAACCGCTCAACCATCTCGCTTCTGTTCACTCTGGATCTGGAGCCAATGAACTGTGGAACACACAGCTGAGCAGAAGGCAAAATAAGCTGCCCTGTGCTGCAGTTATTTGAAGGAGAAAACGAGAAACTATGGGCTCTTGAGAGAGCCCCTTCCTCCCCATGACCCACTTTCTCCAAAGCCCTACATACCTCCCTGTAAAAATAGCCAATGCGTGTGGTACGACTTGAATGGAAGGCTTTGTCTGCTCCACCCAAGCCTCCCCCTTCCCATCCCAGAGTCCTGTTTCACCTGCTACCTTTGAGTAATTCTAACCAGCCGGGTACCCGGGTGGCAGAGCCTGGAGCACAGCCAGCGGCCCCTGCCTATTCCCACACTGGGTTGACATTCATGCAGGATGATAAATCCCATAGCCATCAAACCAAAAGGACACCGGCCACCAGTAATTAAGGCCAGGCAGCAACAAGTACCAACAAGGGCGTGGGGGCAGGGGGAGGTCTCATGCATGTTTAAATGCCAGACCAGGTAATCGAGCGCCTACTAAATAATAGATGGTACTCACTGCCCAGGCCGATGGCCAACGCCAGTATCAAGGCTATGATCCCAATGACGATGATCGGAAAAAACTTCAAGGGCAGAAGGGACAAGATCTGGGCGGCCACTGCATCTCCATCTGCAAACCAAAGGGATAGGGGTGTGGGGGAGCTGGGGAGCGTCCATTCTGAGTGGTGGAAAACTTAAAGTCTAGCCTTGTGTGCTGCGTTCCCTCTGTGCCCAGAAAATGCTGGCCCAAAGACAGCTTACTTTATTCGGTGAATGACCATGTTGTCTAGGTCAGTCTCTCTCACCCAGCTCTCTGTCCCCTTGCTGTGGGCTGAAAAGTATCCTGACCGGGAGCCCTTGACACCCTAACCCTCAACAACCAAGAATGGGATCTTACTTGGAGACCACAGAGAAGAGAAGTTAAGATGAGGTCCGTAGGGCGGCTGTTAATCTTGTAGGACGGTGTCCTCGGGGAGGGGGAAGTTTTAACACAGACATGCATAGAAGAAAGATAAGAGACAAAGGGAACATACATCCATGGGAAAATGAAGGCAGAGAGCAGAGTGATGTGTCCTCAATTCAAGGAACCCCAAAGGCTATTGGCCAAAGGCCTGTATCTGCACAGTCATGGAATTTCCTGTGTACATCCATGGCAGTGGGACCTTATGGACATCGGGGCTCTCAGACTTCTGGCTCCCAAAATGGAAGACAAGAAGACTGTTGACTGAGCCACCCAACTGTGTCATGTTGTCCCAGCAGCCCTGGGAGAACAATTGAAGGAAGTCCCAGGTCCCAAGGGGAAGAGGACGTGGAGATTTCATACTGTGTGCTTGAAACAAGGAGGGCACTGGGCTCTCTCAAACCATCCCAAGCTAGCTCTCTCCTAGAGGGCCACCCTTAGTCTTTGTTCCATACCATTAGCCACATGTGAGCAGAGGCCGCCGTATAGGTGGCTTGTCCGCCTTCCCCCCTGCCCCAGTATGGGGTTGTCCAGTAGCACAATGCCCAGATCAGTAAATGTCTGCTTCCAAACCACACCTCTGCTTGCCACTCTCAAGGACTGGGGTCCCCAGACTCTGGGTTCTTCAGCTCTAGTGGGAACCGCCTACTAGGGGCAATGCCCGCTGGGGAGGGGGGTGGCAGTGACAAGGGTGATGAGGTCACCTGCTGTTCAGGGAGTGACAAATCCCTGTCCTTGATGGACATTGGAGGGTCCAGTTCACTGTGGGTAGTGTCACTCCAGGGCAGTTGGCCCTGAATGGCATAAGAACGTTGGCTAAACAAGCCAGGGAGCCTCGCTCCTCCATGGCCTGTGCTTTAGTTCCTGCCCTGACTTCCACCGGAGGACAGACTGTAAGCTTCGAAGCTGATCTAACCCTTTCCTCTCCAGGTTGCTTCTGGCCATGGTGTTGGCCATAGCAGTAGAAGCTGAGCTAGGACACTTGGGGTGTTGTGTAAAATGTATCTCTCTAGAGAGGCTCCACAAAGGACTGACAAGCAGGAAAACCTCCCAGCCCCCCTGGAAACGAACAAACAAACAAAAATGGACTTAAGTTCATCCTAACATCACCATGACTTTGCTATCACCACAGCCAGTGGTGCTCGCCGTGGAAGGGATGGCCGGCTCCTTCCACAGCACCTGATGGGGAGCCGGTCTTGTTTGCTTCCTGTTTGTGTGAGGTCGGAGATGTATCTACACAGCTCAAAAGCAGATACATTTCTCGACCCAGGAATGTCGCTTCCAGAAATGTATCCTAAATGTTGTCATGGTTGCACACAGAGTCCTGTCTCCACACACCCTGTGGAGGATGACATGGGCGAACGTGGCAAACAGGAAGGAGTCTGAACAGCCAACGAAAGAACATTCCCGCAGCACACATGGGCTAGACCCAGGGGGGGGGGTCTTTTCTTTTTTTTTTTTTCCCGGAGCTGGGGACCGAGCCCAGGGCCTTGCGCTTGCTAGGCAAGCACTCTACCACTGAGCTAAATCCCCAACCCCGTCTTTTCAATTCCTAAACTCACTCCCTCTTCCTTGTCCTTCAAACTCTATCAGCAGCCCAGATAGCTTCAAAAGAATCCTTCAGGGATCCGGGATACGCAGAAGAGAACTACAGCCTGAACTCTTCCAAGTTCCCACCCTCACCCAGACACAGGGGTCATTCTTCCCATTGCTCCTGAGCCCTGCTCTCAGGACCAGCAAGCGACAGATAGCTCTCAGCACAAAGAGCACATAGCAAAATACGTCAGGCGGGGAACGCTTACTGAATAGATGTGACTCATAAAATCAGCTTTTCTTCTTTGGGTAGCTGGACCACTCGTTCTAGCCAGGCATTTAATCTTTGGTGATGTACAGCGTGCCTGAATTTTCTGGAAGGGCCGTGGCCACTGTTTGTAAGGACTTCTAGAGGGCTCAGAGTTTTCCTGGCCAGGATTTGACCTTCTTCTGAGTGAACCAGAACTCCTGAGGACCTCCCCAAGAAGAGAGCTTAAACACAAACGCATCCGTACGCTCACACACTGCCTGCTGAGACGTAGCAAGTGCCTGAACCAAAGAGGTTCCTCCTTAGTACCCTCTAACTACATAGTTCTTCGAGATAAGGAAAGAGAGGTGTCCAGCTAGTGATGGAAAGATGCCCAAGAAGGGTGAGGGTCATAGCAAAATCACTGAGTGCCTATCTAGTATGTGCAAGGCCCAGTTCGATCCCCAGTACTGTAGAGAAAGTAGAGGGGAAGAGAGAAAGAGACTGAGTAGGAGAGTGAGAGACTGCAAGGGGATCCCCCCAGACCCAGACGCTTGGCCACACTCGCCCTTTCTGCAAAGGGCCTGCATCCCAAAGGCCCACTTACCTGGTGCCACAGAACTTATTTTCAAATCGTCCAAGCCGAAGAGTGACCGGAAGGAGAAGGGGGCTTCGGCTGCTGGAGGGTCGTTTTCCCCCATGGTGACTATCTCAGGGCCTCTGATGTTGGGTTCCGGTTCCACCTCCACCTGCTTAGCCAGGGGTGAGCAGGGTTGGCCCCTGTGGAGAGTGTGGGCACCAGGGGTGCCTCTGTCCCATTTTAAATCCTTTCAGTGGGACACGAAGCCCACCCCCTGTGGGTTTGTCGCAAATATCTGTCTACCGAGAATACAACTTTCTCAAGACCACGGTAAATAGCAGAGTGGCTTCCAGAGCTGACAGGAATCGGAATTTTTAATTCCTTTCAAGTATCAGCGGTGTCGGTGGCCTCTCTGTAGCCAATCAAGTGGCACTTTTAGAGATAAGCCCTTTTGTCACACAGAAGTCACCGTGTGTTGCCCCTTAGAAAACCATGGCCGTGAGAATGAGACGGCCGTCCTCTGTCCAACGTTTTGATATTTCTTTCTAGCCATAGGATTTACCTGTCATAGACATAAGGCCTTCCGATACTCAATTTCTGTGTCCTAAAATGTAGGCAGCACCTGGGAATGGGCGCCGGCACTCAGTTAGTAGCGACCCACAGACACAGCCCTTCCCTGACTCATCAAGCGTGACCTAATTGAAAATGAAAGTATCCAAGCCCTGGGGACCCGGGCCACCCAGCCAAGTGAGGAGTGGCTGGCAGCCTCCACGAGGGCCAAACCCTCCGTCTTGGGCCAAACCCACACAGGGCTCTGCTTCGTAAGATAGAGACCTTCTGGAGAGGGCTGAGCGAGCGCAGTTAACAAAAGGTGCTCCCAGGTGAGCCCCAGGTCATCGTCCCAAGTGCACAACCAGGGTGCTCTAGGAATCTGCTTCCTCCAAGGCTGAGGTCCACAGAGCCCTCCCCACCAAGGCTGGTGAGCGTCAACAGTGAGCCTATGTCTGCCTCGTTCCTGGCTACCTGTTGTGTTTACTCACATTCCACATGGAGCCGCTCACCATTAAAAACTAACCTTGTTTTTATTTTTTTAAGTACAATATTAGTAAATGCTAAGCTTCCGGAGAATATGCTTTGGGGGCACATCGCCTCCCAAGCAGGTCAGGGTTGGCAGGTCCCTGTGGGGAAGCTGGGAAGCTCCTCAGAGCACCGCCTCCCCTGGATCCCTTACTTACCGTTTCTGGAGCCGCCATCCTTGGAAGCAGGAATAATTTCCTTTTTCATTATAAAAACAAGCAGGAGGGTAAGCAGCTGGCCAAAGGGGAGTCCAGTAGGGAGATATTTCTACCAAGTCACTCAGCCTTGCTGACTCCGTCACCGAGGCCAGCGGCATCACCGTGGCGCCTCTGTAATTCAATCCGAACGTGACTATCAGGTAGCCCTGGTAGTATGGGCGCAGAGACAGAACAGCTTGTAAATGAGCAAAGCCAGAATTATAGGAGCGTCGCAGAAGAACGTAGGCCCCAAGGACATCCCTTTTGCTCAAAGGCGAACAACGGGCTATACCCAGCGCCAAGCAGACAGCCCCACAGAAGGGCAGGTCAGCACTTTCTGTTGGGCACCGCCATCCACCCAGGTGACTGAGCCTTGGTTGAGTCCTACAGCTGCCCCGAGGACAAAAGAGGGAGACTGGAGGATGCCACCCACTGAGCAGAGGCTCCGAGGTCTCTGGAGTGCAAGGGTCTCTCTATGTGCTCTGTGAATCTGTGTTCGACTATGTGGCCTTGGGCCATACGAAGTGCTGGTGGTGTAGAGACCTCAGAACAGGATAGCATTAGCCTTGCAAAATAAGGGTTATGTTGCTCATAGTAGGCGACCGTGGCTTCAAAGCCAGGAGAGAGGGTGCACCCTGGGGAAAACCCCACGCCTAGAGCCAGAGGAGGCAAGGGATTCTGATGTGTAGCTCAGAGAACCTGCAGTGTCAGAAAGGATTCCAGTTTGCTTCCTGTGTGCTAGACAATGGAGAGCGAGCTCAGCGGAACAAACGCGTTAGGTTCTGGGTGAGGGCTGGACAGACACACGGGGTCTGAGCAGGCTGCAGCAGGCCAGAGCCTCAATGGCTACACTCTGTGCTGATTGCTCAGAGGTTTGTTGGCCACGGCTGAAGAGGTATTTGCAAGTGGTGTGCTTTCTCCAGGCGCTGAGGCAGGAGGATCATGCATTGGAGGCCAATGGGCTGCAGAATAGGTTCTAGATCAATCCGGGAGTAGTGAGACTTGAGGGGGGAGGGGTTCAAATAAGTCACCATTTTCCTGCCTGCCTCCACCTACCCACCCTTTAATGTCTGAATTCACTGGAAATCCCCCATGTTTGCAGGTCCTTTCTTATCTCTGACTATACTCCCCATCCCAAGATGAATATTTCTTGAGACCATGGCAGCAGACTTAGCTCTTGAAGCTCTCTTCTCTTTCCGTGGATTGGAGGAACATCTTAGACGATCATCTAGAATGTTCTGTCATGGCCCCCACAGTGACCTGGACCAGGAAGAGCTGATTGTGAACATAAGTGTTCAAACGGTATTGAATAAACACATCGCTAACTGAGAACCGACAGGATGCAGGTTGAAGGTCAGACGGGTCCCGCCCCCTCAGCAGCACTGGCAAGATAAGTCTCTTCTCTCCAGTGAGTTTTGTAGATGAACCAGTTTCTTTCCTGTGCCTGACCGGAAAGACAGCTTTCTTAAGGTATGAGGAGAGGAATAAATCAGCTAGAGGGTTTCCTGGCTGATATGAATGAGCTTTCTCTTCCCTCTTCCCTCTTCCCCTCTCCTTCCTTCCTTCCTTCCTTCCTTCCTTCCGTTTTATGAGTCATCTCAATGTGTAGCCCAGACTAGCCTCAAACTCACCATTCTGCTACCCTGGTTTCAAGTTCTAGGTGAACAGAGAAATGAGTCAAAACCTATCATATTTCAATATATTGTGGATATAAATGTGCCTGCTCAAAAATTATTATCTGGGAGAGAAAACCCATATTTGAATGGAGCTATTTATCAGACCTCGTATTTACTTGTTTCTCCTTAGGGTAAGGTGGAATGAAGCCCCTGTCCACACACACCTCACAAAACCTCTCCTGTGATGAAGATTTTTATAGACGGACTATAACTTATGAGGTATGGTGTGTGTGTGTGTGTGTGTGTGTGTGTGTGTGTGTGCATGTGTGTGTGCACACATGTGCAAGTGTGTATGTGTATGTGTATGTGTATGTGCGTGTATGTGTGTATTGTGTGCATGCATGTGCATGTGTGTGTATGTGTGCCTGTATGTGTGTGCGTGTATTGTGTGTATGTGTATGTTTGTGTGTATATTTGTGTGTGTGTGTGTGTGCGCGCGCGCACGCGCGAACATGCACACAAGTACACTCACATGCTTGCACATGCCAGAATGTTGCAGATCAAGATTCAAATCATCTTGGGCCATCTTTTATCCCTGTCATGGTCATTTGTCACTCACCTCTTTATCTGACTAACATCCCTTCAACTAACAAGTCAAACCTTTGGAATGCATTAATTCAGCAGACCAGTAACCAGCCCCATAGCTAAGCACAGCATCGGATGGCGCCTGAGACTCACAGAAGAGATATGCCCACTTTCCTGTAACCCATCTATCTGATGTCCCCGGCAATGTGTTTGAAAATGCCTTCATTTAAACTGCCTTTTGTTCTGTGACTATCAAAAGTTCATGTAACGTCTCCACAGTGAAGCCTTGTCATCGGGGTAACTCGAAGCCATGTGACTCACAGCTGAATCACAATGAAACCGGCTCGTAATTCCCTTTGGAGCAAGAGACGAGTTTTGCCTCGATGGTAGGTAGCAAACTTTGTCTATTTCAAACGTTCAAATTCAAGATAAATAAATTGACCGGGAAATTCCTTTTGAATCCCTGAGAGGAAAGGAAGAATGAGTGGCAGCTTGGAGTCCGCCACGGCAAAGGAAATGGGCAGAGAAAGAAACTGCCGGCTAACCCTTAGGTGTGGGATAGGCACAAGAAAGAGTGTGGCAGAGAACAATATGGTTGTGGTGAGGTTAGGGTGGAGTGAGAGGAAGTGGGGGAACATGAAGCAAACGGTTTAGATTATAGATCTGTAGAATGGGCAAATCCAGAGTTAGGGGTGAGCTCACAGCCACAGCGCCGCGCTGCATGCTGGGAAATGTGGAGCGCCGATTTCAGAGGGCATTCGCTACTCCTGCAGAGCTCAGAGCCTGGTTCCCAGGACCCATGTTAGAAGGCTCACGACTGCCTGCAACTCCTGCTCCAGGGGATCCCCAGCACCTTCTCCTGGCCCTGGCACCCTCACACATGCATGTGCACATACACACAAATAAAAATTGTAGTTAAAAGTAAGAATGTGACAATTTAAGAAGCCATATACGTGTGTGTGTGTGTGTGTGTCTATGTGTGCATATACATAGAGAAGGAGAGAGAGGAGAGAGAGGGGTTCTAATTAAATAGAAGTTTAAAGATATTAAAAGTCTCTCCTCTACACTAGGGAGCAACATGGAGGACCTATCACATCCATTTGGCATCTTATTTAGGATCCAACGTGGGTCAATAAACACAGAAAGAAAGCTAGAGGGACAGAGAAAAGAAAGAAGTTTGAAGGGGAAAAGGATAAACCCGATGAGAAAGGAGGAAATACAAAGAAAAGGGGTAAGACCCACTGAGTAATAAGGACATGAAGCTGAATGTGGTGGCGCACGCCCTTAGTCCCAGTGCTCGGGAGGCAGAGGCAGGCGGCTCTCTGAGTTCGAGGCCAGCCTGGTCTACAGAGCGAGTCCCAGGACAGACAGGGCTTTGCAGGGAAACTCTATCTTGCAAAACCAAAACCAAAACCAGACCATATGAAAGAGCATCCGGCCAGGCTAATTCACAAACATGGATGCAGAGCCCCTTAAACGAGAGTTAGAATACATTGAGGCTAATGAGTGTTAATAAAGTGCACAAGCACACACACGTGTGTGTGTGTGTGTGTGTGTGTGTATACAACTGCCTGAAGCTCCTGCTCCAAGGGATCCCCAACATCTACTCCTGACACCTTCACACATGTGTGTGCACATACACACGGATAAAAATTAAAAATAAGGGGGGTTGGGGATTTGGCTCAGTGGTAGAGCGCTTGCCTAGGAAGCGCAAGGCCCTGGGTTCGGTCCCCAGCTCCGAAAAAAAAAGAACCAAAAAAAAAAATTAAAAATAAGGAATGTGACAACTGCCTGCAACTCCATACATGCACATACATGCACACACAATATGTGTGCACACATATACACGTACACACACATTTAACGGGGTGTGTGTACATGTGCATGTGTGTGTGTGTGTGTGTGTGTTTATAGAAAAGAGTGTTATGACTTGAAGACTTACTTCTAGGAAAGCAGACATAGCATAGCCCGTCTTGCCTGCACTGCGCTGAAATAACCTGGCAAACCGTGGTGTGATAAAAATCCCACATAGCCTTACACAACAATAACTTGAAAGGAAGAGAAAGCCTGCTGTGGCCTGGAGAACAGATCATATTCAGTCTGTAGAAAATGCAGAAGAATCTCTGCAGCTCCAGGAATAGGAGGTAAACTTAGCCAGATCTTTGAATGTGGGGTCCTGATGCAAAAGTCAGTTGTATTTCTCTACCACTGCCAACAACCGGAAATACATATTGCTTTAAAGGGTCACTGACGGGGGTGGGAGAGAAAGCTAAGAGTTCTGACTGCTCTTTCAGGGGAGCCAGGTTCATTTCCCAAAATCTGCACGGCGGTTTCCATTGTCATGGTAGCCTACAACTATTGTGACCCTAGTTTCAGGGGATCTGATGTCCTCTTCTGGTTTCTGTGGGCACGAGACATGCATGTGACGCACATGCACACCTGCAGGCAAAATACACATACACACAAAGTAAGGATTAACTATAGATGTCTATTAGATATTACTTAAAACTAGGCATGGTGGTACCCTATTAGAATGCACAGATCTGGAAGGTGGAGGCTGAAGGGTCAGGAGTTCAGGGTCACACTTAACTGCCTAATTAGTTCAAAGCCAACCTAGATATATGATGAAAGCCTATATCATATATATATGTATATTAATTAATTTAATTCATTTATGTACTATTCATTTATCTTGTCATTTATTTTAATTAACATATGCATACTTTATTTATTATTTATTTCAATTAATTTATGTTAAACCATAAATAAATTATAAACTATATAACAGTATATATTGTATGTACATGAATATATTAATTTATGAGTTATTTGTTTATCTTGCTTGTTTTGTTTTGTTTTGTTTTGTTTTTGGTTCTTTTTTTCGGAGCTGGGGACCGAACCCAGGGCCTTGTGCTTCCTAGGTAAGCGCTCTACCACTGAGCTAAATTCCCAGCCCCGTTGCTTGTTTTAATTAATGTGTGCATACTTTATTATTTATTTTAATTGGTTTATTTATGGTTTAAATTGTATATACATGTAATTGATTATATGTATAATTTATAATAGTATCAAAGACATAAATGAAGGGCCAGCAAGATAGCTCAGTGGGTAAAGGGCTTGACACACAAGCCTGGTGACCTGAATTTGATTCCTAGAACCTACTCAAAGATGGTGGGGGAGAAGCAACTCTCCCAAGTTGCCCTCTGACCTCCACAGATGGCCATGGCATGCAAGTACCCACAGGTACACAACAGACACATGCACACACACACACACACACACACACACATACAAACACACATACACACACACACATGCACACACATACACACACACAACACACACACACATACACATATAAACACACACATGAACACACATACAACACACACATACAAACACACACACACACATACAAACACACACACACATGCACACACATACACACACACACACAAACACACACACACACACACATACACACACACACACACATACACACACATGCACACACATACAAACACACACATACAAACACACACACACATGCACACACATACACACACACATACAAACACACACACACACACACACACATAAATTATATCTTTTCATAATTAAGAAACTGAAAACTACCACCAGTGCTAGGAGAACTCAAGCAGAGCGATCTAGACCAGGTTCTCGGAATCACAGACAGACTACCCTTAAAATGTCAATCCTCCCTCAAATGATCTGCAGATTCAGTCTCACCTCACAGATTGTTTCTGGCAGAATTAATTAGTGCATTCGTTTTTTGTTGTTGTTGTTTTTTTTTTTTGTTATCTTTAGCATTGCTTTTATTTCTGAAGATCGGTTTGAATGAGGCTTAATTGACAGGCTGTCAAAGGTGTCCGTTCTAAACACTCAGTTTGTCCGTCTTGAACAACAACAACAAAAAAAGACACCCGTGTAAACACCACTCAGTCAGGTCCCTCAGCCCAAAGCCCCTTTGCACCCTGTCTCAGGCAACCACTGCTCTGCTCTTTGAAGCTGTCTGCCTAAATGTCATCTAGATAAATCCATACGAAAGTGTGATGGGGCCGCTGGCACTCAGCACAGTGAGCTCCTCTGTTCGTTCAGGTTACAGGAAGCCGGGCTACGGTGCTTCCTGTGCTTGGGCATAGCTACCCTGAGCACCCAGCTGCTGTGTGTCTGTTCACAGTTGGACTATTCGAATCGTTTCCAGTTTGGGTTGCTAATGAGTAAAGCCACCGTGGACATTCAAAAATGGGTTTTCATGGGAGCACACATTTTCACTTTTCCCTGATAAAATCTAAAATCAGAATCGGTCCTGTCGGAAATGCATGTTGACCTTTATAAGACATTGTGTCGACACGTCGAACAATCCCACCAAAAGCATGGGTGTTTCCGAGAGGTCCCTCGCCTTGTTGAAGCCTAACCTTATTGGTCCTTTTGACTTTAGCTCCAAGTCCAGTGGGTGCTATGGAACTGTGCTGTGGTCTTCTACATCCCTCAGTGACGGATGAGGTCAGACGTCTTTCATGAGTGCTCTCGCCTCTTCTCCACCAGGTAGCAGTTAGACACGTTACTGATTTTAAAGATGTGTTTTGGTTCTCTCGGTAGCTGTCTGAATACATACATGCCCTGTACATTCCGGGTATCAGACCAAGTATGTAGGCGCGTGGGAGGGGGTATTTTCTCCCACTCAGTGACTTATCTTTCTTTTCGTTTCCTTTACAACACTTTTCAAAGAGTAAACATTTATGATTTTGACGAAGCCTGATGTGGAAGAATAAAAGATCGCGAGTTACTCCTGTTGTGCCCCAAGAAAGTTTTATAAGCTAAAACACAACATGTATTTCTTTTCTAGGCTTTCTTTGCCAGGTTTGATAGTTTTTGATTTTACGGTCGAGCCCACCATCCATTTTGAATTAACACCATAAGTACTTGCAGTTCCCCAGCACTGTTATGGAAGGAGCAGCCCTTCCTGGGGAGTTAGAATGCCCAATTATTGATTATTGACTGTTGACTGACGTATATTTGAGTCACCTGCACCCTTCCTGGTACATATGCAGCCTGCTCTTTGATTTTTACATAAAAGAGCTAAGAGCAGAGGACAATCTCACAGATGAAAAATCAGCACACTCTCACACCATAGTGGTTTAAAAAAAAAAAAGGAGCACAAAAATGAACAAATCAGATAAGAGAACACGACAAAGCCAGAAGCAAACTGGCTGACAATACGCTGGTGGCATGGGCTCCTCTCGTCAACGGAGAATAAAGAACCTTTAGCCCCGCCTCGAACCATGTCCCACTGTGACAGTGTATGGTGATGTACCATACCCTAACCCCCACTGAGCTCAACGGGAATGACAACCACGGACAAACTTCTAGAACAACGCGGGGGAGACCAAGTTCACTGGTGCGTACGAACAGCGATTTCTCCAACAGGATGCAGAAGGTGCCAGCCAGAGAGAGCTTCCACAGAGGGATTAAAAAACAAGACTAGGGGTTGGGTATTTAGCTCAGTGGCAGAGCGCTTGCCTAGCAAGCACAAGGCCCTGGGTTCGGTCCCCAGCTCCGAAAAAAAAAAAAAAATAAGACTAACAAGCCAAAGCACGGGAGGCAGGAGGGAGGAAGGAGCAGAGAGATCCAAGAAGACACTTCCCCAGAGAGACTGCTCTGTGGCCAGTAAGCCTGTAGTCAAACAGCCCTGGTATTTTGGTCCGTTGTTGGGGATTGCAAATTGCAACCACATCGAGATGCTACTGTAAACTGACCAGAGGGCTGAAAACAGAAAAAGAAAAAACAAAACAAAACAAAGCACCAAGCCTCTCATCCTCAGTGGGCCAGAGGGTAGATTGTCGATTCGGCCCACAGGTACTCCAGCAAAGAAGTAGATGGCAGAACCAGGCACCGTTTAGTAGGATGTTTGTCAGGGTAGCAGTGAAGTGCAAACATGGTGGATCCCATAGACATCGATTGGAGCCAAGAATCAGGACAGGAGGAGCTAAGGGGCTGAGCAGTTGCCTAGCATGGATGGAGCTCTGGATTCAATCCCTGGCATCATGAAAAGAAAAGAAAGGAGAGAAAAGAAGAGAAGACAAGAGAAGAGAGGAGAGGAGAGGAGGGGAAGGGAGAGGGAAGGAGAAGGGAGAGGGGAGGGGAAGAGAGGGGTGGGAAGGGGAAGGGAAAGGAGGAAGGGAGGGGACAGAAGAAGGGAGAGAGGAGAGGGAGGGGAGGGGAGGAGAGGAGAGGAGAACACAGCCATGATAATAGAGCATGAGTTCCAGTGTTCTAGCTACACGAGTCTTCAAATTAAAGCACAAAAGAGATTCCAAGGGGATAACCTTGGAAGAGGGAGGCAGGGAGGGGTAGGGATGCTTCTAAGGGTCTGGAAAGTTCGGGAGCAGCATTTCCTAACCTGCCTTGCTGATACTGGGCAAGCCTGCCCTTTTCTGTACAGACAGTCCTGGGTCCTGTGGCCTCTGCAGTTGGCACCCACTAGTTGCCAAAATGTCTCCAGACACTGTCAACTGTCCCCTTGCGGGGGTGGGGGTGCAAAAGTTAAATGCTGTGGGCTTTGCATTACTGTTTCATTGGTCGTGGGGAGAGGAAATCTACTCTGTGGAAATTCCTCATGCTCCATACATAGCACTGAATGTTAAAAGTTCTTCCAAAAAAAAAAAAAAAGTCAATTAAACCTTTTCTTAAAGAGTTTTCTAAGCAAGCAAGGGCAGTGTATAGAGTGTATAGAGTGAATACCCGTGTTTTGTCTGCTAAGGTCCAGGGTGGCAAGGGTGGGTGCCTGGCAGAACCCACAGAAGAAGCCTGTTCCAGACTTCTGCTCCCTCCTTTTGCTCCTCCCTCCCCCACACTCTCAGGTCTTCCTTCTCCCAAACGCACCCAGCAGATCCCAATGATGAACTTCGGGCCAGACCTCAACTGTGGAAGCCGGTGGGTTTGGAAAACATTGACTGTGGACCGGCAGGGAGAATTGAAGCCGGATCATTGTGCAAACAGGATATTCGCTTGTGTCAGAGAGATCAAAAGAGGCTTGAGGTTTTTCTTCACAGCCTCAGCCTGCCTCCTTCTCCTCTCTCACTTTATCTAATCCTTGCAGTGAGCAGACGCCTCTCGTACGGCAAGCAGGAAGGCATGGCTGCCGGGGAGACGCAGCTCTATGCTAAGGTCTCCAACAAGCTCAAGGGCCGCAGCACCTCCTCACTCCTGGACCCCCTCCTGGCTTTGGGCTTCCCCACACATACCGCGTGAGTACTGCGGCTGCCACAGCCCTAGAGCCCGGCTTCCTTGCCTGGGTGGATCCTCTCCTCCACCTGTCGCGCGACTGGATAACCGAGTGTGGCTGACTTCCTGCTAAAGTGGTCACCTAATCGTGTGAGACGGGCGTCTCACAAGAAGGCCCCTTCCTCTTGCTTAAACATGCAATGGTCTTGAGCTCTGAAAGATGAGCTCTTCCTATTGACTGACAGGGGCATGCGTACATTAGAAGCCATGTGGGCCTCTGGCTGCCCACTTTGGAGGGGGAGGGTTGGAGAGGTTTGGGGGCAAATGTTCCTCTCCTGTGCACTGGCGAATCTTATGGTGACATTTCAAGGTATGCGACTCTGACATGAGGCTCTAAGGCTAGGATCCCCTGAGAGAATTATCGTTCGAGTTTCTAAGCAGCCCAGGGAAAGTCGCTTGCCTTTAGGGAAAACATCTGGAATACCCGGTGACAAAGTAGAATGTGTGAGAAGTTCCAGAGACAGCTCACCCCAGCACCACTGGGCTCATCCCCCTGGGCTCAGAGAGGAAAGAGATGCTGCTGACCGTGGTCAGAGCATCCATTGTAAACCTGCTTCTTAGCGGCCGTCCTCTCAGATCCTTACTCCCAAGGAGACGCAAGTCGGAAGTGTGCTTCAGAGAACCCGGGGCTCAGGGAGTGAGTCAAATAGTCCTTCGATGAGATAGCAAGAACCTGGCTACCAGGGAGGACATTGGCATCGAAGCTGGTCTCCTCTTCTCCCAATATGGGGGCTTCTTGGTCACTAAATGGGGAACAGAACCCACCAGGAAGCCGCACATGAGAACACCAAGGCCTAAAGAGTAGCCAGCGGCAAGCCTAGGTAGGACAGGAGCAGGCTCCCAAGGCCTCCAAGACCCATTCTGTTTTACTGCTCAAGCCGTGCAGTGGGCTCACCTTCCAAATCCCTGCTAGCTTAAACCAGTAAACACCCGCGTGTCTACAGGTTCTTAGGTGGGGCTCAGAAGGTGGGGCTCATGGCGGGACCTCTCTGTCATGGCCTCTCTAGGCGGCTACATCTCCACTGCTCTTCGCCCAAATACTGGGCGATATTACACTGGGTTCCAACGCGGACCAGTGGTCTCAGCCAATGATGGTTGGGTGCGTGGCCCACTCTGGTTTCTCTGGCCCAACTCAGCCAAATTGAAGTCAGCCTGTCTACACCCCAGGTCCCAGAATGACTAAGACGCATGGGAACCATGAGGAAAGCACCAGCGAGTAGTGGGGGTGGGGGGAGACACAGGAGAGGGATGTGGATGAGCCTGCCCAGTGGTTGGTTAAGGAATGCTACCGGCTAAGCAACCGGGGTTGGGCTGCATCTGTCAGGGCAGCACAGGCTCGAGCCAGGAATGCAGCCTGTCCCAGCCCAGTTGAGCATCCACAAGTAGATGACGTTGGCTTTGTTGCAGGGTAGCCGGGTGCAGAGAGACGAAAGTAAGAGAGAGCAGAGGTCGGTCTTGAAGGCCAGGACCCAGGGTCGAGAAATCAAGCCATGGGATTTGTGGGTGTGGCATGAGTCAGTGTATGAAAGATGGAGATCTTGGCATAAAGGGAAGTCCAGCAGCTTGGCCCTGGTAGGACACAGTGTGGAAGAGGAACCATTTTACTACCAGAGCTCACCCCTTCCAAAGAAGGGGCGAGCGGGCCTTGACTCTGCTGTGTTCACGTTCCACAGGCTCAAAGCACTGGCAGCCACAGGGATGAAGACAGCAGAAGAGGCCGCAGACTGGTGAGTGGAATGGGGGCTGCAGGGTTACAAGGGGCTTGGGTGACTCCACCGGGGGACTCTATACCCCAGGTAGGTCTTCTGAGTGGGATGGGGTGCCTGCAGAAAAGACTCAAAATGACATCCATTTGCACCAGTTCTGAGCCCAGAGAAATAGTGAAACCCAACTTTAAGACATTAAGACAGAGGGCTGGAGAGGTGGCTCAGTGGTTAGAGCTCTGACTGCTCTTCCAGAGGTGCTGAGTTCAATTCCCGGCAACCACACGGTGGCTCACAACCACCTGTAATGGGATCTGATGCCTTTTTCTGGTGTGTCTGAAGACAGTGACAGTGTAGTCATATAATATAATAAATAATTTTTTTTAAGAGCTAGAGATTGTTCTCACTTAAAAGCCAGATTTAGGGCTCTGCACAGATCCTTCCAAACATCCTGGCTTCTACCCCTTGCCCATAAGTGCAAGCACATGCTCTCTCGTGCTCTCTCTCTCTCTCTCTCTCTCTCTCTCTCTCTCTCTCTCTCTCTCTCCCCCTCTCTCCCTCTCTCTCTCCCCCCCCTCCCTCCCCCCTCTCTCTCTCTCCCCGTCCCTCCCTCTCCCTCTTTCTGTCCCTATCCCTCTTCCTCTCCCTCCCTCTCTCTCTTGCGTGTGTGCACATGCAGACACCTGATTTTTAATCCAAATTTGACTCAAAAAAGATTCATATTTGTGATATACATTAAGTAAGCAGGGAGGTGTAATTTTTGTTGCTATGAAATTCACACACAGGCCACTGCAATGGAGGAGAATTTAAAGGCAGTCCTGAATCGCCAAGGTCTCGAAGGGTAAACCTCCAGTAGGGTTAGGGAAAGATGACCTCCTTACCTCATATTTCAGCCATCTGCCTGGGGGGTGAGGTTGGGAGTCCTTGTTTTTGGGAGCTCCTCCCCAGCCTTGGTGTCACTTGATGTCACCCTTCCACCCAACTGGGAAGTCCTTCCCACCTCTTAGCTGAAGAAGCCACGGTGAAAGTCGAACAGCAAAAAGCAGATCCTGGGCTCCGCTATGGCTCAGTGGTGAGGGCTCACCTAGGTGTGGGGACCTGAGCTCTCTACTAGTTCCCTTTCCTGTTGCTCTGAGATCAAATGCTCAACAAAGGCAACTAAAGAGGGAAGGGCTTGTCTGGGAGTGTTTGACGGTGGTGGGGAAAGCCGTGAGATGTGCTGGAATGTAAGACAGCTGGTCCCTTCTGATCCACAGTGAGGAATCTGGGAGAGGTAAATGTTGGTGCCTGAAGCACCTCAGAGAGGTGCGGATCCCTCCATATCCAGTGCTCAGCTCACTCCCCACCCGCCCACCGACCCTTCCGTAGGATCACTCAGTCACTCATTCAGGTTGAGCCTTCCTTCCTCAGTTGACCCAATCTAGACTTTCATGGTGGAGCCTAGCAGTTTGTCTTCTAGGATTGATTCTAGAGTCTAGCAAATAACGATCAATATTTGCCATCCCAGGTTCCGTGCCGAACCCTATCTACCTAAAAAAAACTCTTCCAGCACTGGATAGAAGCCTGGGAGTGGGACCAGGGTTCTGTGTTCTAGGAGAACCTCTGCCTATAAGGCCACAGGCCAAGGATGTACAGGCAGAGTGTGCATAGGCAGAGGGAGCACATGCAGAGGGAGCACAGGCAGAGGACATGAGTGTACAGGCAGAGGGAGCACAGGCAGAGGGAGCACAGGCAGAGGGCTCACAGTCAGAGGGCTCACAGGTAACACCTCTGGATAAGGGAATGCCCAGAGTCCTGGCAACCTTACAAGATGGAGGGTAGTCAGGCAGTGCCTCAGAGTTCCAGCCATCTGACTTCAAAGCCAGCCTCCAGATTCTAACTAAACACCACAGGCTAAACTCAGTAGTTGAGGGTTGGGGGTGTGCCTGGATGTTACCTGTCAGTAGCAGCCTGGCCAGTGAGACTCACCAAGGATGAGGGATGATTCCGGGTTCCCTACACTTCCCTTTGATGTTGCTGAGAGGGAAGGCAATGTGCCGTGTCAGTCAGTGCTGGGAACATGGGAAGCTAACCATCTAACTCCACACAGTTCCGCCTCTACACAGAGACCTTAACAAAAAAAATCAGATCTACTCAGAGCTCTTAAGGAAGCTCTGGAAATGCGAAAGTAGGTGAGAAGTATGGTGGTTTGAATAGGAATGACCCCCACAGACTCATGCAGTGAATGCTCAGCCTATGGGGCGTGGCATTATCAGGAGGTGTGGCCTTGTTGGGGGAAGTGCGTCACTGGGGGCGGGCTTTGAGGTCTCAGCCGCTCACCAGATCAGAGGCTCAGGATCTCTTCCTGCTGCCTGTGGATCCAGAGGTAGAACTCTCTGCTCCACAGTAATGGACTAAGCCTCTGAAACTATAAGCCAGCCCCAATGAAATGTTTTCCTTTATAAGAATCGCCATAGTCATGGCGTCTCTTCACAGCAATGGAAACAAAATGTCCCCGGATTTGGAAATGGGTTGAGGCGACGTTCCCTTTGTGTAAGGTGGGTTGTGAGGCAGCCTTGGTCACCCTCATTTTGGTAATGTACCTAGATGCCTAGTCTCCGCGCGAAAGAGCCCAAAACACAGGTCATGGAATGGCTTGAACGAACTCAGGATTTATACAAACACACATGCCCGCTGGGTCTGTTGCTAATCCGCCATCAGGGTGAGCTCAGGAAAGAGGTACAGGGAGAGACAAAAGCGGCAGGCTCACCTCTGCTACAGATTATCATCAAGGGAACTTGCTTACACACAAGGTGTATGCCTGCTGATAACACCCCACTTCCTAGCCATCGTGTGACATTACGGGCAAGCATCCGTCCCCCGGAGTTCTCCAATGAGTGTGTGCTAAGCAAATTAACTGCTACTTAGCCCTTACCTTACAGAGATTTTTTTCCGTGTGAAATTTTTTGTCTATGCTTCTTGCTCTTCTTGAAGTTGAATTATTAATTTAAGGCACCAAGTATTTTCCCATGCCAAGTGTTGGCAGATCATGCTAAGCAATGGCCATGCAGCTGCAGCCTGTGGTCTCGCTGTACTTCCAACATGATGGCAAACATCATCAAACCTTTGAAATAAATGCCTATCTTAACCTGACCGACGAGAGAAATTGTGTCTTTCCCCATTTTTATTTGTTTTGTGATAGACTTGTATTTGGCGCTGTACATTGGTCATTCTTGTATTTAGAGTGGTTTGCTTGGCTAGGGGTGGTAGCTCACACCTGTAATCCCAGAGTGAAGAGGCTGAGACAGAATCACTACCAGGTCCACCTGGTGTATAGCGAGCTCTGTCTCAATAATCAAATAAATGCTTTTTTTTTTTATCAAAATAAATAAATACTTTTTGAGTCAAAAACAAACAAATAAAAAAAAACAACCCACTAGTATTCACTTAAATGTTGTCCAGTCTTCTGTGGTTTCAATTTTTCCATTTAATGTGAAAGTCGATGGTGAAGTTAAAATGTGGGGGGAAAATTCCCTGTATGTGTGTTTCGATACCACAAAGATATCTAGACCAGCACTCTTCTGAAGGTTGAGGTCTGGGCCGCTCTGTCTTTGGCTGCAGTGTCAAACTGTAATAGGACTGAGAGCAGGTAGGCATTGGTCTAGCCTAAGGCCACACAGCACCATCACTTGGCACTATCTTGCAGGGATGGCCACAGTCCCGATGTGTTTGTGTGAGATCAGCATACCCTCAACTTTGGGCTGGTGTTGCCGCTGTTGCATGTCCTCAATGGAGACAGTTCCAATTTGACACGACAGTGTTTTCTGTTGCAGGCTGCATGGTCACTGCAGTGACCCTTCTCTGGATGACCCCATCCCTCAGGAGTATGCTCTCTTCCTCTGCCCCACGGGGCCCTTGCTGGAAAAACTCCAAGAGTTCTGGAGAGAGAGCAGACGCCAGTGTGCAAAGAACAGAGCTCATGAAGTCTTCCCTCATGTGACACTCTGTGACTTTTTCACGGTGAGTCCGCCCCGGAGGCCTTAAGTGCTCACCACTGCAGCTGACGGCAGTGTTCTCTGGTAACCGGGCAACAACAGAACATGACTGAGATTTATTTTATTCAAGACATAAGCATGAGCTGTCTGCTTTGTGGGATCTTTTTCTTCCTCTGGTCAACTTTAGTTCATCCTTCAGGACCCAATTCAATTTAGAGTCTTCAATTCCCAAGCAGAAGAAGGTGTAATCCCAGGCTCTCAGCATCTTTTTGTCAATATCTCTAGGAGTACATTTGGGTGCTATGAAGGTTTCTGTCTACCCAAAGACTAGCAAAGTTCTGAACAGAGCAAGATGAAGTACTGAAAGGTGATGATTTGGCTGGACATAAACAAGGGTCTTGCCTGTGTCAGAGCCTGGCCCTCTGAGGAAAAAACATGGCCAAGTCAGCAGCCTCCCTATAGAGTAATGTCAAAGAAACAACCATTTCCTCTATACCTCTACTTGATAAGTTAGAGAAGGACCTACCTACTTCGGGGACATCAGAGCAGAGCCTGCCACTCCACAGTGCTAGAGGAACACTAAGTGTGATGTGCAAGAAAGAAGCTTCCAGAAGCTTTCCCCTGGAAAGCAGCACCTCACAAACATCCACAAAGCACCCACTGTGTGCCTGAGACCAGGAGCTCTCTGGGGTCAGAGCTAAACCCTTGCTTTCTGGAGGTCTGAGCTGGGATCCCTCGGGGCACCATGAGCTTCCTCAGAGTTGACTAGAGAATTCCATATGCATACAACAGAGAAGGAAAGAGGACTGACTGGGGAGGCGACAGGGAACTTCTAATCTAGGCATGTAAAGGGGATAGTATTCTTATCAAAGATGCCTCATAACTGAGCAGAAGACTTGGTGGTGACCCTTCACTCCATAACTGCAGGGGCTGGATAGGGAGAACCCCAGTGTCCTGGACAGAGAACAGTCCATGGTGGATAAGCCTGAACAAGCTACAAGAATACATGTTCTTTGCTTCTCTTCCCTTAGTGTGAAGACCAGAAGGTGGAGTGTTTGTATGAGGCTCTGAGGCGTGCAGGGGACAGGATCCTGGGCTCCTTCCCTGCCCTGGTTCCTCTCGTTCTCCATTCTTCGATCAGCTACCTCGGCTTCTTCATCAACGACAGCCCAGCTGATGTCATCCGGGAATTCGCCATGGCGTTCGCCACAGAGGCATCAGCCCTGGCAGGTAGGGAACCCTGGCTGGGGGCAGACACACTGTACCCTTTGGGTCCCAGCAGAGACACCTCTAGAGCCTTGATGGATTAGCTCCTGTGAGTGGCAATGGCCCTTTAATGACCGTCTGCTGAGGGAAAAGTTTGGCTCTTGTCCTAAGGCAGCCACTGCCCTCAGACAGGCACTGTCTCTATGTCCCCAGATGGCTCTTATAGGTGTCACCTTAAAAGGGGGGAGGAAGTTGCAGGGGTATATATCAGTTGATAGAGTGCTTGCCAGGGCATGTGGTTCCGTCCTCAGTGGTACATGCTCCAGACATGAGGCCCACGCACCTGTAATCCAGAAAGGGGAGGCAGGAGGGTCAGAAGTTCAAGAACATCTTCACCACAGAGCTAGTTTGAGTCTTGCCTTTATTACACAAGACCCTGTCTCAAGAAAACAGGAAGAGAGAGAAAGAAAGGAAAATGAAATGAAATGAAAAGAAAAAAAAGAAAAGGAGAGAGAAAGAAAGGAAAAGAGAAAGGAAGAAAGGAAGGAAGGAAGGAAGAAAGAAGAAAGGAAGAAAGGAAGAAAGGAAGAAAGAAAGAAAGAAAGAAAGAAAGAAAGAAAGAAAGAAAGAAAGGAGGACGGTTGAGTCTGCCCAGCAGAAAACCCTGCCCAGCATCCCTGTCCTAGGTTACACAGGGTCCCCTCCCACCAGGAACCTCAGAGTGGGACCTTTCTTAGCAGTGGGCTCTTTAAAGACTCAATTAATTAAGATGAGGTCACGCTAGAGTAAAGTAACCCTAAATCAATAACTGGTGATTGATACCAAAATCAATAATGTAAATCAATAGCATGGTCCTGAAAAAGACACGTGGGGATAACAAGGAGGTCACTTGATCTAACTACCTCACTTCCTGGGAGAGCTGACCCTGAGCTCATATCCATCTCTTGACCCTGAGCAGGTTTTTCCTGCATTCCCAGGTTCACCCTCAGTCTGACCTGAGAGGCTAGGAGACTCCCCTGAGATGACAGCTCAGGAGTGTCCCAAGTCCCTCCCTGCCCGCACTGTCCCTCTCAGTGAAACTGAACCCAGGTACACAGAGTAACAGAGGAAAAACAAAAGCCTATTCAGAAGTCAGCATGACTCACCCCTGGGTCTCCAGAGAAGCCAGACCAGGTCTTTTCCAGGCTGTGCTCATTTACATGGAGCGCTTACCCTTCTGAACTACCAAAAAGTGTCATGAAAAGGATTTCCCATCACCTACACATACCTTCATGCCACTAGCTGCTTCCCCAGAAGCTTAGGGCTCAGGGACCTGGCCAGGATCCACTGGCTGCCAAAGGTCCCCTGTGTGGAGAATACTGTAGTGAACTTAGCATCATGGTGCCTGAACCTTCCAGAACTTTCATTAGGGGAGCAACACATCCTGTTTGCTTCCTGACCTGGATGAAGAAGTGTCAAGCAGCCCTTGGGCACAGTGGACTCCAAGAGTCCTGGATTTAACCATCTTCATCCTCAAGTACTTCCTGTCACGAAAGAAACTAAGTCAGAGCATGACTCTCAGCCAAGGCCCCTGCGAGGACAAGGACAGAAGAGCCTAGAAGTAGGTCCTTCCACGGCAAAGTCTGTCATTTCTACGAAGACACCAGACTGCCTCCTCAGAGTCTGTAATGCTTGGGGCCCAACTGACACCAGATCTGATCGTTCCCAAGATACTATCCTCTCTTGATTACCAACCTGAAAGGCTCAAAGGCCAACCTGAAGCCGAGGAGTTCTCAAGGGCAGAGGCCATCACAAAGCACTGAGCCTCACCACTACCCGGCCTCCAGTGAGGAAAGTCTAATGCTGGCTAGACACCGACAGTGCTGCAGGTTTTATGTCCGTCTGTCAGGGAGACCCTTCTTTAAGCATTCACCTAGGCTGGAGACATAGCTCAGTGGATAGAGTGCTCTCCAGCAACAATGAGGCCCTAGGTCCAATGGCTGGCAACACATAAACCAGGGATGCGGATGCACTCGGTATATAAGGGCAGGAGGATCAGAAGTTCAAAGTCAACCTCAGCTACATAACAAGTTCAAAGCAATCAAGGACGCACGAGATCCTGTCTCAAATCAAAACCAAAACCAAACAGCACCGACTGAGGAGAGTCTGGGCCCCAGTCACGGGTGCCCCAGAGAATGAAGGGCCATTCACTGCACTTTGAGCTAGCTTGCAGCCTAAGAGCTATGAAGACCTTGAGCTACATCTCTGTGCCCGTCCTTTAGTTTGTTTGTTTTTTGTTTTTGTTTTTGTTTACAAACACTGCAAGGACCCAGCCACATCCTGTCTCATAGGGAGAGCCCAGCCCTCGCTTTGTCAAGAAAGCGCTAACCCTAAGGAGCAGGCGCAGTAGAATAGAGGCAGGGAGAAGAGAGGTTTCTGCCTGTTCCAGGCAGGTAGCACTGACATTCAGGGACAGGTTCTTGGCACTCCAATTCCTATCTGTCATTCAGCATGGGTACCCCGCATGCTATGTTCGCTTGACATTCAAGGTGAGATACTCAGCACCCTGCGTTTTCTTGACTCCACAGACTGTACCATCAAGCCCTGCACCAAGCAGCTGCACCTGACCTTGGCCCATAAGTTCTACCCTCACCATCAAAGGACCCTGGAGCAGCTGGCCAGAGCCATCCAGCCCAGCCACACCTGCCAATGGACAGCTGCCCTGTACTCCCGGGACATGCGTTTTGTGCACTACCAGGTGAGAGGACCTGGCCGGGCTGGTGGGCTGGGCCAGCCTTTCTTACTGATAGGAGGTGAATAAATGCTCCCCTGACAGCACTCACTCCTACAGTCTTCCCTGATGAAAAGAGGGGGCTCCCCTCTGCTGGAGCCCCCCCCTCATGTCCAGTTTGGAAGTAGCATCCCTTTATGGATGAGTTGGACATATACAATCATTTCAAAAGACAATGAAAGAGCTCCCACGGTGTTCAGAAAGCCCGTTCGTTGCCGAGGAGTGCTAATGCATGGTTTGCTTGTTAATTTATCCTCTGTAATGCTTTTGGTGTACTTCATGCCAAGTTTTCCTTTCCTAAGAGCTAATTGGTTGAGGAAGAAAGTGTGTCACACAGAGAAGTATGAGGGAGCCACACATTTCCTGTCATAAGGGAAATTGTAAGTAGTGTCCCACCAAGGAAGGTAGATAAGCATATTTGGTCACACTGTAAGGTCTTTCCTATAAGAGAAACAGATATTGGGAGAAAGATGGATGAGTAGATAGATTGATGGATGTGTAGGTGAGTGGGTGAATAACTGAATGGATAGATGGATGGATAAAATGGGTAGATTAGTGGATGGACAGATGAATGGATGGTGGTGGGTGGGTGGATGGATAAGTGGATAGATGGATGGATAAATGGGTGAAGGAATGCATTGGTGGATAGATAGATGTCTCAATGGATGGATAGATTGGTATATGAATGAGGGGGAATGGGTGGATGAGTGGATGGACAGATGAATGAATGGGGAGATAGGTGGATGGGATGGTGGACATATGAGTAAATGAATAGATACATGGATAACTGGATAGATGAATGAATTAGAAAATGGGTGGGTGGATGGATGGATGGAAAGATACATAGATAAATAGATGATACATACATAAATACATACATAGATAAATAGATATGTAGATAATACATACATAGATGATAGATGATAGACAGATACATAGTTACATAGATACATAGATTAGATACATAGATACACAGATACATAGATAATATATACATACATAGAACATACATACATAGAACATAGATATATATACATACATAGATACATGCATACATACATACATACATGCATATACACATACATAGATACATACATACATACATAGATACATACATATATATACAGGCATACACACACAGATACATACATATATACATACAGGCATACACACATACATACATACATACATACATACATACATACATACATACATACACACATACATACATGGGAAATGAGTGTTTGAGTTGATGGACAGATGAGTGCATTAGTGGATGGGTGGTGGGCAGACGAATACACAAGCATTTGGGTAGGCAGAGAAATGAATGCAGACGTGGGTTGGTGAGTGAGTGGGTGGGTAGAGGGAAGAAGACAGACATAAAACTTTCTAAGTCCACCCTAAGATTTCTAATCTGCGGTATTTGGCTATGTTCCACACTGTGTATCATTAGGCAAAGGCATGAAGGGACCTCAGGGACATTAGACACATCAGAGGAGACAGAAGGCAGGACAGACTGGCATCTGGCCTCCCACTGCTATCGCTTCCCAGCCAAACCCTCACTAAGACATGGGTCTCCTGCCTCCTTTCTAGACCCTGAAGGCGCTGTTCCAGTACAAACCCCAGAATGCAGACGAACTAATGCTCAGTCCTGGCGACTACATCTTCGTGGACCCCACTCAGCAAGAAGAGGCCAGCGAGGGCTGGGCCATTGGGATCTCACATCGGACTGGCTGCCGGGGCTTCTTGCCAGAGAACTACACAGAGCGAGCCAATGAGGCTGACACCTGGGTTAAGCACAGGTGAGCCCCACCCTCTCTCTGTTGGTTAGCACCGGAAACAGCAGGCACAGTGGTTATGTCCTCAATTAGGTCATTAGAGAGACTTTCAGTCCCTACACTGGCCACATTACCTTCCCTTCCCCCCTCTTCCCCAGTGCGCACAGCAAACATCGGATCTATTTGTGGTTTCTGCCGATAACCCTGAGGAAATCGGAGTGCTTCAAATTACTCTTCTGAGATAATAATGCTCAAATATTGTGAAATACCTTCCGTCTTAGGAACATCACAGAGCGCACACAGAGGTCGGAACTGGCCCCTGTAGCCTTCTGAGGAGGGTTAGCAATCTCTTACTGTTCTGTAACAAAGTGACACAAATTTAACTTCACCGTCCTCTAAGGCTGTGACCCTGGGATAGCTTGCACTGGGTTCTCATCTGACGCTCAGAGTCCTCCCCTAAGCTTATGTGGTTTTTCGTAAAATGTACTTCCCGGAAGCTGGCCTGCTCCTGCTGGTGTGTTTCTTCCAGCTCACCTGGCGGATCTCTTTCTGTTAGTATCTAGCACCATCTGTCAAGGCCAAGGGTTTTCAAGCTTTTCAGAACCAAGGCGTTGTTTCTTAAATGTATCAGTTCCTCCCCTCGATGTATGCATGCGATGTATGAGTCTCTGTCTCCCGTTTTACTACGAGCAAAAAGGAGAAACGTGGTGATTGCTTTGAAGTTGCACACAGAGATAGCCAGAGCTACTTAACCAACTCCATTCTTCATCCTTTCTGTTTCCCATCAACAATGTTGCTAAGCCTTTTATTGCAACATGGTGACCTCCCCACCCCCACCCCTGCTTCTATACCTGTGTCTTGATGCTGTGGACATCCTCCAGCCCACAATCTGTATGTGCTCTTCCAGGAATAACCATGACTTTTTTTCTTTGCTTTTTCTGTGGGGTATGTGTGTGTGTGTGTGTGTGTGTGTGTGTGTGTGTGTGTGTGTGTGTGTTTGCATTTGCATAAGCACATTGTGTGTGTGTGCACTTGCATAAGCACATTGTGTGTGTGTTTGCACTTGCATAAGCACATTGTATGTGTGTGTGTGTGTGTGTGTGTGTGCGTGTGTGATGCATATTTGCTGGACAGATCTTCTAGCCTCTGTGTATTCAGAGAGATTTTCTCCTACCCCCCTCCCCCACCCCCATAACTCTTTGTATCACAAGGCAGAGCTGTGGAAACCATACTGTTTTGTTCACGCGCCTACTGGAAGCCAGTTAGAGAGTGTGGTAAAAGTTCCAGAAGCTTAAACTTCTGTTTTGAATAAATTAAGAAGCAATGCATTTTGAATATTTAAAGCAAATGGTTGATTTTGGTCATTTAGTGGCTGACGGGATTTCATGGGGAAAAGGACTTTGCAAGCAATTATTATTTTTATTGAATGGAGGTCTTTTTTTTTTCTGAAAAGATTTATGAAGGGAGATCAGGTGACCTCTAGGCTACTGGTTCTTCCTGTTAACATTAATACATTTAAGTTTGCATGACAGGCCAGGCTCGGCATCTGTGCCCTTGGACTGTGCCACCAAATGCAGTTGACAATAAAGTAAATCCCCCACCACCCCTACCCAGGCTGCCCAGGGACTCACTACGTTGCTCTATAGCCAAGGATGACCTTTTGAACTTCGGATCCTCCGGGCTCCATCTCCAGAGTACTGATATTACAGACATGCTCCGTCGTGCGGGTTTCATGTATGCTACGCAGCTAAGCATGGGTTCCTATATGCATTTATGAATCGGTCAGGTATGCATAGGAATCTAAAATTTCGTGAAAGCTGTGGAGCCTGCCTACAAACTCAGGAAGAAGAACTCAGCCTCTAGGGCTTTTGTATCAGGTCACCTCCATGATCCACTGATTCTCCAGGGCCTGGAGAGAGAGCTGGACACGCCCTCCCGGGAAAGCCAAACCCCCAGCATGGGAGAGGAGGGGCTTCCTGCAGAACCCACTTGGTCGGTTAGCTGCTATAAAAAAAAAAACCGGAAGAAGGAAGAATGTAGGACAGGACAGGCTGGCATTGGACTCTGGGGGGTTGGGGGTGGGGCGCTGGGGAAGATGGGGCCTAGTAGCCCCTCATCTTCTCTCCCCACCCAAGGGCCAAAGAGACCTTACTGTGGCCAAGAAGCCATCAGCCAAGGGGCAAGCTTCTGTAGTGAACTCCGGCTAGCAACAGTTCCACTTCCTGTTAATACGTCACCTGCACCTGCCTTGTGATCCTGACCTTCCTGGGAGGCCAGCTTCTCTCAGGAACCAGGGTATATTTGTAAAAGTTTCGAGAAAAAGGAAGTTCTGGCTGAATGCTGTGGCTTGTCTCTTGAGGTCTCACTCCCCCACACCCCATCCTCCGCCCCCGTATCAGACTCACTCTCTCCTCACAAGATAGCTATGATCTACTCCCCACCCCTAGGCTGTCTGGTGTGCCTATAGGTTGGGAGTTAGCAGTGGGCTGTCTATGGTTTTCAAAGCTGCTGATCGTTCTTCTAAACATTTAAAGAGGTTTTAAATTGGGGCATAGGGGTTGGGGATTTAACTCAGTGGTAGAGCGCTTGCCTAGGAAGCGCAATGCCCTGGGTTCAGTCCCCAGCTCCGGAAAAAAAAAAAAATTAAATTGGGGCATAGCGGTGCCTGGCCTTAATTCTAGTACTTAGGAGGCAGAGGCAGGCAGACCTCTATGAGGTCCAAAGCAGCCAGAGCTACACAACGACACTCTGTCTGAAGAGAGATCCTGGCAAAATCTGAATGTGTCACGGAAGCGTTAAGCAGTGGGGAATGTAGTCAGACACCTGTGTGCACAGATAGTTGGCCTGTGACCAGACTACTTGTTGTATATACCTTCCGTATATAACTCCTAAGGGCACAGGATTCACACAGGGCGTGCTTGATATGTACAGTGAGAAGCGCTGCTATGCCAGCACCCAGGGAGAGATCTGCAAACCACGTGGCAAGAGGCCCCTTCCTGCTCAGAGGACATGCCCCCCCGCCCCCAGCCCTGAAGGTGGCTGCCATGGGAACACACTGTACAACCCCACATTGTGCAACCCCACCAGCAACAGTGTAAACTCCCCAGCAGGTGGCTACAGGATTCTGAGGACCCAATGGTCCTGATCCAACACCCACTTGTTACTTGGAAACCATGTATTACTGGAAGATAGCTGCGTGGGAGGGACCACCGCTACCTCAGTTTCAGGCATCGTCACAGAACATGTATCCAGCCCGGCCACAGATCAGAGAGGCAAAGGCTGAGAATCAGAGCCCAACAGGAGCGGAAGCTGTCTTCCAACCACCAAAGAGCTGATCAGATCCCACAAAGCGAGCTGGTGGGAGGAAGCTTCCACAATAGCAAGGGTACTACGCCGTTGCTGGATGAACTGTGTCCCTCCCAAAACTTATATGCTAAAGCCCCAATGAACATTTTTTTAGAGACCTTTCAATTAAGGTGCCCCTTATCCAATCTTACTTTGACTAAAGGTCATAGAGGACACGGGGGGGGGGGGAGGCACCAACTTCTCACCAGGCCCAGGACAGAATCTCTAAGATAAATCACAAGTTCCTATGTCACCTCCATCTTGGATCTCCTACTCTCTGGGGCAGAGAGACAATGAAACCTGTTGTGTCATTGAAGCCCCAGTCTGTGTGACAGTAACTCCAGGACAGACACTACCCCTGTGACTTTGTCTTTGAAATGCCACACACTGAAGTGACCCCCTTCTAGGAACAAAGGTGAATGGGAAATTTAATCCATTACTATGGAATGAGTTAACCACTAAGTGACGTTCCTAAATCCAAGAGGAAGAAAAAAAAAATGACAAAATGTCACCTGCTTCCCTCTGTCCCTGCAACACCAATGTGCTCGTTAATCTGTTGCTTGCATTTTTTTTTAATTGAAAGACTAGCAGACAAGCTCGACTTCCTCTCTGACTGTAAAGTTCACAGATGTCACTCAGAGATAACCATAGTTTTACTGTCTGAGCAGTAAGCCCTGAGTTACACGTGCCCCAGCCTTGCCCTCAGGAAGAAGAGATCAGCCTGCACTTCCTGTATCGGGATGCTTCAGCTCTACCTGCTCTGTGTGACAGTCATTGAAAAGGGTGGGTGAAGGAGCACCCTCATAGAAGCAGGGGGAGGGGGGATAGGGTAGTGGGTTTCTGCAGGGGAAACAGGGGAAGGGGATAACATTTAAAATGTAAATTTAAGGGGTTGGGGATTTAGCTCAGTGGTAGAGCGCTTGCCTAGCAAGCGCAAGGCCCTGGGTTCGGTCCCCAGCTACGAAAAAAAGAAAAAAAAAAAAGAAAGAAAGAAAAAAGAAAATGTAAATTTAAAAAATCCAATAAAAGAAAAAATGCCAAACCTAAGAATGGTATGTATAGAAGAAAAGAAAGAGAAGGGGGAGGAGGAGGAGGAAGAGGAGGAAAGAAAGAAAAAGGAGGAGGAAGAAGGAAGAAGGAGATGGAGGAAGATGAAGAAGGAAGGAAGAGGAGGAAAGAAAGAAAAAGGAGGAGGAAGAAGGAGGAAGGAGATGGAGGAAGATGAAGAAGGAAGGAAGAGGAGGAAGAGGAGAAGGATGAAGAGGAGGAGGAAGAAGAGGAGGAAGAGGAAGAAGAGGAAGAGAGGAAGAAGAAAAAGAAGAGAAGAAGGGGAGAAGAAGAAGAGGAGGAGAGAAGAAGAAGAAAAGAAGAAGAAGAAAAGAAGAAGAAAAAAGAAGAAGAAGAAAAGAAGAAAAAAAAAGAAGAAAAGAAGGAGGAGGAGGAGGAGGAGAAAGAGGAGGAGGAGGAAGAGGAGGAGGAGGAGGAGGAGACTGCTCAGCTCAAAGGCCCAGAAAATATTTTCAGCAAAACCATAGAAGAAAAATTTTCTAACCTAAAGGAGGAGGTGCCTATGCAGGTACCAGAAGCATAAAGAACCCCCAATAGATTGGACCAGAAAAGAAAGTCCCCCTTGACACATAATAATCAAAACACTAAACATAAAGAACAATGGGAGAATATTAAAAGCTGAAAGGGAAAAAGACCATGTATCAAATAAAGACAGACCAACCAGAATTACACCTGACTTCTCAATGGAGACTTTTAATAATCAGAAGGGTCTGGACAGACGATGTGCTGCAGACTCTTAAGAAACCACAGCCCAGACTGTTATACCCAGCAAAACTTTCAATAACCATCTATGGAGATAGTAAAATACTTCATAAAAAAAGAAAGGGGTTGTCAGTGGCTCTGATGTATGTCAGAATTCAGCTACAGGATTCACTGACGCCTACACTCCATCCTGCTTGTATCTGCAGCGTGAGAACACATGAAGTCCATGTCTTGTTGGTTGGGTGCCTTTAATGGCTGAGCCATCTCTCCAACCCAGGTCCATATGGAGAAGGCCATAAGAGGTTACAACTCGAAGACACAGTGACAGGGACAGAGGACCATAACTTATAGGTAATCAGAAAAATACTTGAGACCAGAGAAATGGCTCTGCAGTTAAAAAGCACTTGACTGCTCTTTCAGAGGACCCAGGTTCAATTCCTAGCACCCACTTTATGGCTCATGACCATCTGTAAGCCCATTCCCAAGGGATCTGATGCCTGTCTTCTGGCTTCAATGGATGTCAGCCATACCCACAAGGCACAGACATACATGTAGGCAAAGCTCCCATATACTTAAAATAAAATATTCAAACACATGGACTACGTCAAAATGCTACAAAAGTCACAGATGGCCCAGAGCTTGGTCACAGGCACCCGGCAGACAGCTGCTGCCTAGACTCGGGGCAAGTGATGCCATGTGACTCTAGACAGTCTTGGGGAGCTGTTGCCTACCATATAAAAAGCCGTTGTAAGAAAGGGGCTGAGTAAATAGAAATACACCTCATGGGTGGTTGAGGAGAGTGAGTCAACTTCAGAGTCTTCCTTCAGGGTTTTACGAGACTTCAGACAAAATCCTGGTGGGGTCATTTGTTTGAATGTCAGTGGCTAAAGGAAGCATTTTCCTAGAAGAGACATCCAGAAGAGAACTGGGACGACATTGGGGCCAAAGTAATGAGAGGCGGTGCTCGCCCAGTGCATACGAGGACCTGGGTTTGAGCTGCAGTACCCCCTGAACCCAGATGTGGTGGTGCACACCTGCAATCCCATAGTCGGCAGGAAGTTCAGCAGTTCAAGGGTATTTTTGTCTACATAGTTCATTTAAGGCTAACCTGGGCTACCTCAGACCCGTCTCAAATAATTTTTTATATTATAGCATATTTTATATTATTATATACTTTATATTATAGTATAGTATATTTATTTTATAGTATATATGTGTATATATATATTAATGGTATATCACATCAAAAATCAAAATAGGGTTTTAGCTCAAAGGAAAGAAGACAGCGGGATGGGGCAGGTATAGGGGTAACAAAGAGGCCTACCTGGCATCTTGGGAAATTCATCTCTGAGAACCCCACAGAAGCTGCGGGGGAAGGACAAATGACATCCACAGTATTTTGTACCCCATACATTTGTTTACCCAAACCAGTGCCTGGCAGAGACAAGAAATAAACAGAAAGAACGTGTTTTTAGACAAGCATGCCTCCGGCTTCTGTGATGGGAAAGTTTGGGTGGGGCCGAAGCCAGAGGGTTTCTCAGAACTCTTGGTAGGCCTGTCTCTAATGGTGACCAGTCATTGCTTGACATTCATGGCCTCTGTACATTCAGAATAGCCAGAGTACCACAGGGCAGAACAAGGCAAGACCTGAGTTTTCGCAAGCTGTTTGCAGTTCACACTCCCATAAGGGGAGCCTGTTTGAGCAAGTTCCTGCCTTTGTGTCGCCTTTGAAAATGACTGTGACTCTGGCCCCAGGTAGTCCTGAGCCATACCCTCACCCCAAGCCGGCTCAGTGGTGCCGTGTGTGTTCCTAGAGGAGATCCAGGCTTACAGTGGCCAAGTCCAATCTCAGAGCCTGTGCATCTTGTTCAAGAGCAGTTCACTCTTTCCTGTGGCCCAGCTGCAAAGCCTGGAGCTGAGCTTGGATCTGTGTCCGTGGTAAAGCACTGGTCTGGTGTGTGAGGCCCAGGTCTGATCCATAAGAGTGCAGAGAGAGGGGGGGGCAGGAGAGAGGGCTCAATGGTTAAGGGCACTGACTGCTTTTCCAGAGGTCCTGAGTTCAAATCCCGGCAACCACATGGTGGCTCGCAACCATCTGTAATGAGATCTGATGTTCTCTTCCGGTGTGTCTGAAGAAAGTGACAGCAGTCCGACCATATCTGTCTGCTCCTTACACTTGCTCAAAGCACAAACCTCGGGTGAGCCTGCAGCCTCTGGGCTCTGCGCCCACAGAAGCTCTTCTGTTTTACCCCTGCCTCTCCTCCCTTGGCTCATTCTGTTCCAGCCAGGCAGGCCTCAGATGTTCCGATAACCCTCAAGAGAGCCCCTGCTGTTGGCTAACCTTCCAGAGAGTTGAGGCCCGCACGCACAAACGCAGAAACACACACATGCCTGCCTACTCCACCTACTCCTCCATCCCCACATTCACCCCATCCACCCACTTCCTGTGTCAATCGAAGCCTTGAGGAATTTGGGGGCCCTGCTTCCATCCCCAGATAGCCAGAAGCCTATTCAACCAGGCCGCCACCCCTGCATTATTGCAGCCCATAATACTCTACTTCTGAAACCCAGCTATGCAATCTTCTTCCCCTCCTCCCCTCCGCACAAAAAAATGGGTCAAGTCTAAATATGGGTGGATGCAAAATCTAAGTTGTTGAATTCAGCGGCTGACAAAGTCGTGACTACCTTTTCGTTTTCAGTGGGTCAGAACCATTTTCCACATTTCCAGTAATGAATCAAACTTTCCTTGACCATAAAGGAATTGGAGAGTAACCTTGCTGGGTTAACAGAAAATAAGAGTAAAGGCTCTCAGACATAGAGGGCGGCAGGCAGGACTTGTCATAGAATGCAATCCGGAACGGCTTGAGTACCTAACTGTCACTGGGGCTGCCCTTTTTTTTTTTTTTTTTTTTTTTCTTTTTTTCGGAGCTGGGGACCAAACCCAGAGCCTTGTGCTTGCTAAGCAAGTGCTCTACCACTGAGCTAAATCCCCAATCCTGGCCATTAGTTTTTAAACAGTTTCCCGAAACTTCTATGAAAAGGCTTCTGCCCTGGGGAAATCACTCATTTTCTCCCGTCAGAGGGGGAGTCGCGTGCTCTGTGTTAGCCATTCACCCTCCTCTCTCAAACACCCGCCTGGTCCTTCCATAGAGGGTTGAGCACAAACCCTTTCCTGTTTCATATCTCGGGGTTCGCTTTCCAGTTTGCTTTGGCTTTTCCCCGACCCATGTGTCCCCAGAGTTCCTGACCGCCCGTTCACGTCGTGGCACTTTAAGTAATTTACAGTTTCCTGGTTACCTGCACATGCTCAGTGCCGTCAGTACCCACTGCCCACAGTGCACATCTCTAGCTCTCAAGGGTGTCTGGCCACTATGACAGTGTCCCGACTACTTCTAGCTGAACACCTCTGACTGCAGCTGAGGAGGGTAAATCAGGGGATGGCGTGTGGAAGAAACAGATTTGATAGTCACTAAAGGTGCAGCACCAGTAAGATAGAGGGGTGGGAGGGGGTTCGTTGGGGAGGGGCTCTGTTGAAGTTTGTGATTGACAGATCTGAAGTCTGAAGGTCAGCCCAGCAGGTGGGGCCCAGGAAAGATCTAGGGCTATAGCTTGAGTATGAAGGTAACCTAGAGACGGAATCCATTCGTCCTCCGTGGAGACCTCCGTCTATCCTGTATCTCCCCCGACCCTGCATGCATGGGATCATCTATTTTATTCAAGGTCTGCCGGTCTCGCCGCTAATCTCATCTAAAAGGTACCTTCTTAGCGATGCTGGAAACATCAGAGCTTGGCATAGAGGCACACATCTGCCGTCCCAGCTACTCGGAAGGCTGAGGTGGGAAGCGGTTTTGAGCTTTCAGTTTGTGCGCAGCCTGAACAACAGGGGAAGATACAAAGTAACTTTTGAACAATGCCTGATCATGGTGTTGAGTTGGGTCGAGCATCTCCATGGTGCTACAACCATGAACCAACCACAGGCTTCACCAGATAGGCTCTGAGCGCTCGGTAGCTCGGTGTTATTTTGTGGCCTTGATTTTTACTGCAGGGGCTGAAGCAGGTATTCCCAGTAACATCCGTGACCAGAAACCATGTTGACGACATGGCATGTCTCTGTTCACAGCTTCTCCTCCTCCTCCTCCTCCTCCTCCTCCTCCTCCTCCTCCTCCTTCTTCTTCTTCTTTCTTCTTCCCCCACAGGACATACACATTCAGTCTCGCCATGGACCTGAACTCTAGGAAGGACTTTGAAGCCAGTAGCAGGAGAAATGGGGACTCACACACTCCGTCAGTGTCAAGGAGCATTAGCGACATACAAGCTTTGCAGGTAACAGGACCTTGTGTTGTTGTTGTTGTTTATGTGTTTGCTGTTTTGTTAGTAAACCGTGCTTGCTGATATAACACTACGGTAGCCCTGGCTGCTAGAGTTTGACTTTTCTCCCAAGTAAGGCTATTGTAGTAACTATTTAATCTCAAATGGGAGTTTCTACCCCACCTTTGATCATTTAGCTCCCAGATAAAAAGACACAAAACTTTTATATCTATAATAAGCCTTAATCAGCACAAGAGCTGGGTGTGTCTACCCTCTCCTATTATATGTCTACTTCCCTGACAATAACCCCGTTATGACCTGCCATGTTCCGTCTGGGCTGCTCTCACCTCTAATTGGCCAACCCTCGTGACCATCTTTTCAAGACTCACCTACCCCCATGGTATCTTCTCCTCTCTCTATCTCCTTCTCCCTCTTTGTGGTCTCCTCAGACCCCAAGCCCAGGAATTGAAACCGTGCTTATCTCTCTTCTGTCCAGCTATAGGCTGTCAGCATCTTTATTCAACTAATAGTTTTAAATTAAGGAGCAAAATCGCATAGCATCGCTTGGCGTGTGTGAGGATTCTCTCTACCCTGAGAGCAATCAGACCTTGGGGCCCGGTGTTTAGCATTACAATACATAGCCAGGGACCAAACCTCACCACAAGGATGAGTTCACACACAGAGGAGCCCCTCCTGAAGGTTGCTGCTGAGGACCCTGGGGCTACTCCCCAAACACAAACCTCTCAAGAACACAGTGGGCAAAAAAAAAAAAAAAAAAAGAACACAGTGGGCATGTGCCCTGTGGCTATGAAGTACCAAGGGCAGCCTAGAAAGGAAGGAATGGGGTTGGGGATTTAGCTCAGTGGTAGAGCGCTTGCCTAGGAAGTGCAAGGCCCTGGGTTCGGTCCCCAGCTCCGAAAAAAAAAAGAACCAAAAAAAAAAAAGGAAGGAATGTTTCAGAGAGCTGCTGCCCCCAACACACACACACACACACACACACACACACACACACACACACACACACACACATGCACTGACCTAAGGCTGCTGGATGCTGTCAGGTAAAAAGTTAAAACAAGGGGCTGGAGAGATGGCTCAGTGGTTAAGAGCAGTTAACTGCTCTTCCAGAGGTCCTGAGTTCAATTCCCAGCAACCACATGGTGGCTCACAACCATCTGTAAATGGGATCCAATGCCCTCTTCTCATGTGCATGAAGACAGCGACAGTGTACTTGTATAAATAAAATAAATAAATCTTTTTTTAAAAAAAAGTTGAAACAAAATAAAATACAGCCTCTGTACCTCTAGATCACGAGGGGCTTTTCCCCCCATTGATTCAACCAACCAGGGGTGGAAAATATTATAGAAGACTGTACATTGTCTTAATCAGCTTCCCAGTATTGCAATAAAAAACCTAAAATGACCAGCTTCGAAGGAAATGAATGGCTTGTTCTGTGTTTGCCGTGGTCTTAAAGTATTCAGTCCGTCATCATTTGGACCAACCGGTTGCTTTGGACCTATCGTGATGCAGTTTACCACGATACAAGCAGATAGCAGAGGAGAGTCAGTTACCTGATAAGAGCCAGGAAGCAAAAGGAGAAAGGCACTGGGTCCCAAGAGCCCTTCAAAGTCACAAGTCCAGTGACCTAACTTCTTCCCACCAGGCTCTCCTCTGAAAGGTCCCACTCTCAGCAGGACCATGGGCTGCAGCCAAGCCTTCCACATCTGAGCCTCTGAATAACATTCAAGATCCGAAATGGCTGCGGTAACACATATCTGTAATCCCAGCACTCGGGAGGTAAAAGCAGAAGGGTAGCCATGAGTCTGAGACCAACCTTGGCTACACTGAAAGTTCTAGGGCAGCCTGGGCTATAGTGTCAGACCATGTTTCAAATGAAAACAAGAAAAAACAAAGAAAGGAAGGAAGGAAGGAAGGAAGGAAGGAAGGAAGGAAGAAAGAGAAGAAAACAAGAAAAAGAAGCAAAGAAAGGAAGGGAGGGAGGAAGGAATAAAAACAAGGAGAGAGGGAGAGAGGGAGGGAGAGAGAGGAAGAGAAAAGAGGGAGGGAGAGAAGGAGGAAGGAAGGAAGGCAGGAAAGAAGGAAGAAGGAAGACAATATCTGCGCCAGTAATGAATGCATACAGACTTTTTCTGCCACTGTTCTTTTTTTTTTTTTTTTTTCTTTTCTTTTTTTTTCAGAGCTGGGGACCGAACAGGGCCTTGCGCTTGCTAGGCAAGCGCTCTACCACTGAGCTAAATCCCCAACCCCTCTGCCACTGTTCCTTAAACAATATGACATAAGTACTGTTCACATAGCATTGAATGGCATTAGGCGTTTCAGTTGTCTGGAGATGAGTTAGAGCACACAAGGGATGTGTCTACGTTCAATAAAAGCATCGCATTGCTTTATAGAAGGAACGTGGGCATCTGTGAACTTTAGTGCCTGCAGGGGTCCTCAGCCCACCTCAGGGACACTGAGGGATGACTGTCCTAATCACTAAGAGCACTCAGGCAAGCAGAGACTGACCAGCAACAGGAAGGCAGGGGGAGGAAGAGGGAGGCTCCTTACCTGAGTGCTCAGAGGCAAGGCACACACCCGGGCATTATGAGGAAGCTGCCTTGGGACGGACTCAAGCATGAATAATCCTGGAGGGCTCCTCAGAAGAGGAAGAGTAGGAGTAAATGAGTAAACTAAATAGATTGATATATGAGAGAAAAAGAAAGGAAGGAGGAAGATGGAGGGAGGAAGAAAGACGGTTAATAGATTAGACAGACAGACAGATGTAGGGGACCAAGTATTCAAATAGCTAAGCCTATAGGGGACACTTCTCATTACTGTAGATTGACAGGCGATAGATGATGATGATGATGATGATGATGATGATGATGATGATGATGATGAAGAAGAAGAAGAAGAAGAAGATAGATAGATAGATAGAGATAGATAGATAGATAGATAGATAGATAGATAGATAGATAGATAGATAGACAGACAGACAGACAGACAGGCAGGCAGGCAGATAGACAGATAGACAGAATGACAGACAGACACTTGGGAGAGATAAAACAGTTGGAGATTACATGTCTGTGATGGGCTCAGTCCTCCTTACATCTCTTTTATGAAGTCATGGGGCCCGGGAAATTAAATGTAGGAAGAAATGAAAGCAATCCCCCAGCCTCACACTGTGAAGGCTGGCCGCCTGACTGACCGCAGTTGCCAAGGAGCTTGGGAGAGTCTTTGTCCCTAGTCGATGGCTGGTGGATACTGCAAAGTCTCTTAATAACTTCACAACCCATTGTTCCCACCCCAGGCTACCATCGCGAGGAGAGGTGTTCTGGTCATACGCCATGGTGAGAGGGTGGACCAGGTCTTTGGGAAGTCTTGGCTACACCAGTGCACTACCACTGATGGTAGGTTGAGTCGGGATGACTCTCGACAGATTAGCTCTGTGTCCTTGAGGGACCCTAGACCATGGCATAGCACCTTTGCGGCCGCTAATTTGGATAAAGAAACCCACCCACGTACACACTGGCTACATGTCTAAGCCAGGCCCTTGGCATCAGGTCGGTGACTGGTGGCAATCCTGGTTCCCCTTTTCTCTAATGAGAGAGGTTAAACCACTCATTTCTGGTCATACAGCTAAGGGTCAGGATTTCTAACAGGTTGACAGATCTTAGAGACCAGTGTCAAACTCAAAGGGACCAGGGTGTCACGCAGCCCCTGTTTTCTGGTCCTGCATTCAAGCATGTGACTGAAGAGTTCCCATGGTAGGGGACCTCCAGCCAAGTGTGGACTGCCCCACCATTAGCAACACAGAAGGGAGGCATCACACTGCAGTCGGTTAACTGATACCAACTCAGAAGTTTATTCTGAGGATGCAGCGTTCTCTCCCTTGTGAGTGATAAGGGATACAAGGGAAAAGTGGGCTCCTGGCCCCTGGGGCTCAAATCTAAGCATTCTGCATTTGAGAACATGTTACTGGCCTGCGATATTTGTCCCCTGACTTGAGTCCCCATCACAAGAACCCTTTACAAACAACGGCACTGGTGAGCTCTCAGACAATAGCCTTCCCCACAATGTGGATCTCCCTCTTGGGGACTTGGGTGACAAATGGGATCTGACTCAGTGACCTCAGATGTCTGCCACTTGTTTCTACCTCAGGAAAATACTACAGGCCAGACCTGAACTTCCCTTGCAGCCTGCCCAGGAGGAGCAACGGCATCAAAGACTTTGAAAACGATCCGCCGTTATCTTCCTGTGGAATTTTCCAGGCCAGACTTGCTGGTACGTTTAAGAGTGTTCCCACAGGAAAGTGGCAGTAACAATAATGACTATATTGTATCCACTGAGCCCCTGCCATGGACTATATTGTATCCACTGAGCCCCTGCCCCTGCCATGGACTATATTGTATCCACTGAGCCCCTGCCATGCATCCTTTGACCATACTGGCATCTTTCCTACTCTGCCCATACCCGGGCATGCAGATTGTCTTAGTTACTGTTCTATTGCTGTGAAGAAACACCATGACCAAGGCAGCTTATGAAAGGAAGCATTTAACTGGGGGATTGCTTGCAGTTTCAGAGGGTGAATCCGTGATCATCATGGCAGGGAGGCAGATGCTGGGTCAGCCGCTGATAGTTTACCTCCTGATCCACAGGCAGGAGGCTGAGGGATACTGGGCCTGACGTGAGCTTTTGAAACCTCAAAGCCCATCCCCAGTGACATACCTCTTCCAACAAGGCCACATCTCCTCCAACAAGGCCACACCTACTCCAACAAAGCCACACCTACTCCAACAAGGCCACACCTACTCTAACAAGGCCACACCTATTCCAACAAGGCCACACCTATTCCAACAAGGCCATACCTTCTAATACTTCCCAAACAGTTCCACTACCTGGGGACCAAATATTTAAACATATGAGTCTGGGTTGGGGGACATTCTCATTCAAACCACCACAGAGACATTCAATCATTTCCCTCGGGTCACACAGCTAGTGACCAAAAGTAGAACAGTCTGATCCAGACGTGGATGACTGGTGATAAAAACAAGGAAATATAGGGAGGAAACACTGTAGGGAGAAGAAATAGCAAAAAATCAGTGAATGCACCAAGAGCGTCACTTAAAAAATTAAAACCGAGCTGGGGAGATAGCTCAGTGGGCCAAGTATTTGTCCAGTGAGCACACTGATCCTCAGAACCTAGGTGGAAAAGCTGGGTGTGATAGCACACTTGTTCTCCCGTGCTGAGGAAGCAGAGGCAGACTGTTCCCCAGGGCTCCCTGGCCAGACAGACTCACCTATAAGGTGAGCTCCAGGCCCGTGAGAAATGCCATTTTAAATAAAAGGGTGAACGGCATTCCTGAGGATTACTTCTGAGGCTGACATCTGACCACCACACATATCCACACACAAGCATACATGCACACCTGTATATGTGCACATATGCACATACACATACACACACGCACGCACGCACGCACAGACATAATCACAGGCATAGATGCAGACACACACAGATATAGGCACAAACACACAGAGAGACACACAGTCACAGACACATACATACACAGATGCACAGGCACAGGCACAGATGCCAACACACAGATATAGACACACACACACAGACACACACACACACAGAGGCATAGGCACAGGAACACATGCAGACACACCCAAACAGATACAGACATGCACACACAGAGACACACACAGTCACACACACACACACACATACACAGACACAGGCACACACATATACACACACACACACATACACACACACACACACACACACACACACACACACACACACACACACACACACACACACAAACACACACACACACACACAAACACACACATGCACACGCGCACAGACACACAGGCACAGGCACCAATGCAGACACACACACACACACACACACACACACACTTTCAAGGCACACCCCCTCACAGGTAATACTGCACTATCACTTATGCCCTTGAGTTTACGACTGCAGAGTCTCCTTCTATGAGCTATCATTTGGGGGAACAGATGAGACTGTTGTGCTTCTCTGGTTTACAACTTACAAATTCAGAAAGCTGAGCCTAAGGGGACAAGCAGACATCCCAGTCCCTGGCTGGTCATCTACAGGACCGCCTTCCTGCTTCTTGCCCTACATGAGACAGGCTCTCACTGCCAGCTCTCCAGGCGGTTCACACTGTGGCTGTTTCTACTCCCAGTCTGACGACAGTTGGTTCTCGGGTTGGGATACATCAGCTGTATGCAGCCCATTAGGGTTCCTCCTTCCTTAGGAGAGTAACATGCCCACATGTCATGTGAGCCTGTATGTGTGTCCCAGAAGTCCTGTCCTCGTGCCTAAATACTTACAGAGATGTTTGAACATCTCCCAGGATGTATGCATGGGAGCATCCAGGGATGGGTTGCGTGGGTAACAAATATCCCCAGTTGCTATATCCCTGTCACCATCTGGGTGGCTGAAGTATCATTTGTCACCTATTGGTGCTAGAGGTTGAAGTCCCAAGGCCACAGTTCAAGCACATGGTTCCTTCTGAGGAAGACTTACCTCTCCCTGTTGCTCCATGGGGTCTGGCCCTGATGTCTCTTCCCATCATCCCTTTCTGTCTATATCTCTACTCAGCCTTCTCCCTTGTGGAAGACATTTTGGCACAGAGCCGAGCTTTATGTTAATATGTTAACTTGTTCTCAGTTGCCCTGGGGAATAGGTCCCAGGATCTTTTTGTGGGCACAGAATCTATGGGTATTCAAATCCATATGTCCATATGTATGTGTGTGTGTGTGTGTATAGATATATATCATAGATGTATATCATAGATAGATACATATCATAGATATATATCATAGATATATATCATAGATATAAATTCTGCATGAAATTTGTGTGTTTGGTGCAGTCACAATTTTCTGATTTTTTTTTTTTTTTTTTTTTTTTAGTATAGAATACAGTTTATTCAGGGGATGGGGAGGGAGTTCGGGGGGCAGGGAAGGGGTGAGGGACAGAGCAGGAGCAGGAGGGAAAGAGCGAGAGAGCAAGATCTCTGATATTTTTCTATTCCTATTGGTCAAAGCCTCAGATACGGATCCATCGATTAAGGTCCCATTCTGAGGGGGTCAGTAGTCCAACTTGCCCCTAACGGATAACCGCAAGCCTCGTGGCTTTCATGCCAGGCACCTCTTATGCCATGGGGTTGCCTTTGCCACCAGCTAGGCTTCTAGCACCACAGAGAAAACACGGTTGGATTACCCCTTGTCCCCCCACAAGCCATGGCTGGCCTTAAGGTGACCGACTAAGTGGACACCTTAGCTATGTGCATGCTAAGCTTAAAGTTGCAGATCTGACTTGAGATGGGCACAGTGGGTTCTCAGTCCACAGAGTCCAGTCCTCCTACCAGACTCACCCAGGCTCTGAGCAGAACTCAGATCCTCAGGGATGTAGGACTGGGGGATCTTCTCTGGCTGCTATTGGCTACTTTCTGCTCCTGAGGCTACACCCACGCCTTGTAACATGAACCCCTCCACTTTTCAACACAGCTAAAGAGTAGGGTTCACATGGCAAGTACAACCCCCTTAGGTTTCCTCTCAGTCCTGCTCTGTGGCCAGCTGGGAGGAACCTCCACACTGCTTACAGGATCATTGACCCCTGGGCCACCACCTCCGCCATGCAATATAATGTAGTCACAAGACCATTGCTGGCATTGCTGGTCACAGTTGCAGGTCCTACCCTATCCTGGTTGGGGGATCCTGCAGGTGTGTATAGCAGTTGATAGGAGTCTCATCCATCCCTGCCTGCCACCAAGGCAAGCCCCCAATCCTGGGCTGATACATGAAGGGAGTTTCCTACCTGTTGTTTTCCAGGAGAAGCCCTGCTGGACAGTGGCGTCAGAGTCACCGCGGTCTTCACGTCTCCAGCCCTGCGCTGCGTGCAGACAGCCAAGCACATCCTGGAAGGTGAGAAGCTCAACAGACCTTACCTTTTGGCTTGATCTTAAGGCGGCTCTCCGTGGGGAGCAAAGAGGGCGTGGGGATGAATGAGATGTTGAGCAAGGAGTGGCAGTTAGGAGCCAGCCTCCTGGGAGCCGCTGGCAGAAATGAACCACTTACATCCCAGAATGCGAGGGTTGTACAACCCGTGGGAGCTGGTGTCACAGGATCAACTGGTCTGTCATCATACTTTGTCATGTGGCTCAGTTCTGCCAAGTGTCTTGGTACTTGGGAATGAACATTCACAAGCCTAGAGAGCTGGGGCTACTGAGGACCCCTTCTAGATCCATACCAGACTTCCCGGGACAGGATCAGTGCTGGAAAGGAGCTGTCCAGCATCTCCCAAAGGTCAAGAAAGCCCTTCACAGATCCTCTCAGCTATGCGAGACAACATAGCCATGTGGGTAGCTGGTGGTCACTCAGGTTCTGCTCACACTTAGGGTGTCATGGAGGTGTCCATAGTGGGGAAGAGAACCCCTCTTTGTTCATTGCAGAACAAAGTTCCTGGCCGAAGTCAGCACACTGCCTGCCACCAGGGGGACAGGGGCCCTCCCTGCCCCTACTCTGAATCCCCCTTGCTTACACTTTTACCCATTCACAAAGAGCCTTACTCGATGGGTCTTTTGGTCCAGATATAAAATGCTCAGGAAGGGTAAGCTGTGAGAAATCCGAATGTTCCAGACGTTTCCTTCCCTACTCTTCACCTCTTGCCCCATCGGGACTCCCTGTCTCTATTATACATCATTCCATCAAGGAAGAAACTGTGGCCTGGCTTAGGTGAGCTTCATATGGGGTTACAGCGGGAACCTAAGGCAAACCCGCTGCCTATGGTATTCCCCTAGCCAAGCAGCATGGTCCCTCTTGATGGACAGCATGCTGTCAGTCCTTGGATTTCTCCAAATGCCTGGTGGTTCGGGGCTTAGAGAAAGCAGTGCTGTGCTTAGATCCCAGGATGGTGATGTTTGCCAGGAAAGAGTAACATATGCGAAGGGTTCCCTTGGACTCTGTTATAGGTTGGTGTCCTAGTTTGCTTTTCCATCACTGTGATAAAACACTAACCAAAATCAACTGGGGAAGGACAAGGCGTACATCACTTCTACTTCCACAGCGCTGTCTGTCAATCAGATCGGTAATGGCAGGAACTCAAAGCGGGAACCTAGAAGCAGGAACCTGAAGCCAGGGAGGGGTGCTGCTTACTGCCTTGCTCCCCATGGCTTGCTCTGCCTGCTTTCTTATAGCACCTAGGATGGCATGCCCAGGTGTGACACCACCCACGGCGGTTTTGCCCTCCCACATCAGTAATCAAACAAGGAAATGGATGTAATAGTGTGTCCCTTTAATCTCAGCACTTGGGATGCAGAGGCGGGCAGATCTCCGTGAGTTCAGGGACTCTGCAAGAGGGGCTGGAGAGATGTCTCAGAGGTTAAGAGCACTGGCTGCTCTTCCAGAGGTCCTGAGTTCAATTCCCAGAAACCACATGGTGGCTCACAACCATCTGTCATGGGATCTGGTGCCCTCTTCTGGCCTGCAGGTGTGCATGCAAGCAGTAATAGGACTCTGCAGAGTGAGTGCCAGGACAGCTAGGGACTTGCCTGCAGTGTCCAGTCTGAGGCATTTTCTCAATTGAGATTCCTTCTCCCCGTCGTAACTCCAGCTTGTGTCAAGTTGACAAAAAAAACGCTAACTACCGTGCCGGGTCTAGCTATGAAGAAGCCTCTCTATGTAACGTGGATGGTAACTCCTTCGCACTTGTTTTCCATTGACCCAAGAGCTCAAACTGGAGAAGAGGCTGAAGATAAAAGTTGAGCCCGGAATCTTCGAGTGGATGAAGTGGGAAGCCAGCAAGGCCACTCTGACCTTCTTGACCTTGGAGGAGCTGAAAGAAGCAGACTTCAATGTTGACCTCGACTATAGGTATGGGTCTTGCAAATCTCGGCCACCGAGGCTTCTCTGGTCCTTGTTAAAGAAAATCTATCTACCCAGGTAGAGCCGTGCGGTGGGGAGTAAGGCAGACTGGGCTGTGTATATAGTACCAGCAGGATCAGGGGAATGGGAAAGGGCTTGAGGGTTATGGTTTTGCTCAATCAAACCGTCAAGACTCCTGGTGAAGGTGGCTAGAGGTGATGGAGGTTGGGGAACCTGACCACATATAGAAGATGGGGTATTCCTGCTTAAAAAAAAAAGGGATGAACACAGGGACCTCACCCAGAAGAGGGTCCTCACTGTGGTTTGTGAAGGGGAGTATCTTTGTCCTTCCCACGGGGTGACTGTCTCCAGGTGGGCTGAGATGTACAGCTTTCCTGTTCGGCGATCCTCCATGCTGGTGGTTCCCTTGGCCAGTGTAGAACACATCCAGGAGCCCCTGCTGGCTGTGAACCCCTGAGCCGTGCCCAGCAGGCCGTCTGGAGGATCATGGCCCCACTCGGCTGCTCCAGCACACTCTTGTTCACCAGAAGGTTCCAGAACAGCAGCCCATCTCTCTCTTTCTCTCCATCCTCTTTCAGGCCAGCATTCCCCTGCTGCTCCCTCTTGCCAGCTGAGAGCTATGACCAGTACGTGGAGAGGTGTGCCGTGAGCATGGGGCAGATCATCAACACATGCCCACAGGACAGTGAGTGTCCCACAGGCTTGAGGAGGACAGCCTCGGGCTTCCCTAGGATGGGATTAGCTGATTCTGGGCTGTTAGCGTCCCCACTTCCCAACCCCCATACTCTGGCCAAGACAGAATGTCATCTCCACCATGACAGAGTGTGGATGCACGCACACATATCCTATGATATCTTAGGGTTTTACTGCTGTGAGCAGATACCATGACCAAAGCGAGTCTTATAAGAACGACATTTAATTGGGGCTGGCTTACAGATTCAGAGGTTCAGTCCATTATCATCAAGGTGGGAGCATGGCAGCATCCAGGCAGGCACGGCACAGGAGGAGCTGAGAGCTCTACATCTTCATCTGAAGGCTGCTAGGAGAAGACTGGCTTCCAGGCAGCTAGGATGAGGGTCTTAAAGTCCACACCCACAGTGACACACCTACTCCAGCAGGGCCACGCCCACCCCAACATGGCCACGCCTATCCCGACAGGGTCACACCCACCCCAACAGGGCCACACCCACCCCAACAGGGCCACACCTTCTAATAGTGCCACTCCCTGGGCCAAGCATATACAAACCATCACACCAGGTTTACATGCTCTGATGCTGAGCATGAATGGACCTAGACCACCAGGGTCATCACAAACTATGGGAAAAGAGAAGCCCAGTATAACAGAAGGGTAGCCAAGGCCTAAAGAAAAGGAGGCATAGCCATAGCCTACCTGCCCTAACCATCGGCCATGCTCCCAGCTCTCCCGGCTTCACACCATCAACCACCGTCTCTCCCAGCTTCCCTTTGTCCAGCATGAGGCACACACAGAGGTGCCAGGTCCCACACCACTCTCCAGCTATCTGGAGCCCATCATGTCACCTGAGGCATCTCCCCAGGTCCTGCTAACCCTTATCTCAAAGCAGGCAGCATCTCAGGCTCACCGTGATAAGCCAGATAAAGTGATTGGCTCGGGTCTTGGCGGCAGCCATCACACACTCCGCCTGTGGCTGACAGGACTTAGGCAGCCATCCACAAGAGCACAGAGACTCAGATCATCATCATCCTTACACCATCCTTGAAGCTGTCACACAGTCACTACATCCTAGCCCCGGGCCCCGTGTGACAAGGTGGTGTGCTCTAAGTCATGGCAAATGACTGCTCTTCCTACCCACACTACTTCCCACCCCACCACCTCACCGGGGCACAGTGGCTGAACCCTCAAACTTTGAAGAGACTTATAGGTTGCAAAGGGCTCCCTGGGCCTGCTCTGACCTTGAGGTGTTTTGTCTACAGTGGGCATCACCCTCATTGTGAGCCATAGCTCAGCGCTCGACTCCTGCACGAGGCCACTCCTTGGGCTCCCACCCAGAGAATGTGGGGATTTTGCCCAACTGGTAAGAAAGGTATGTGTCCCTCTTTTTATGCCCCTTTAACTTCCTTTTTTTTTTTTTTTTTTTTTTTTTTTTTTTTTTTTTTTTTTTTTTTTTTTTTTTTTCGGAGCTGGGAACTGAACCCAGGGCCTTGCGCTTGCTAGGCAAGCGCTCTACCACTGAGCTAAATCCCCAATCCCTACCCCTTTAACTTCCAAGTAAAGCAAGCATTTTATAGAATGACGTGCCCGTCAAACCAAGGGCTGGCAGGACTATGTGAATGTGCCCACCTGCTCCCATGGAGGGCATACCTGCAGGAGCTGTGGGGTAAGCCTGTCACCCTAACACCCGAGTAGCAGTCTCCCTGGTTCTTTGCAGTCAGCGATGTCAGGAAGTTTCAAGGTTTGTTCAGAGCTAGCCCATAGCTCATCCTCTGCAGCTCTAAGAGCACAACAAAGGTCCTATGAGGAGTCAGGAGACATTGTTTGAGTAAGAAGAGAAGGCTAGACCTTGTGTGGTCGTGCCTTCCTCTGTGGGGATGGGAAGGGGGGCTGGGAGGGGTGGGTACTGACAGATGGAAGGAACCTCCACCCACTCACCTCCTGAGTCGCCTCTGAAGGGAGAAATGGGAACTCACCATAGCTATTTATAGCATGACCAGGTGCTGGGCCAGTCTTGTGAAAGGCTCCAGCAGCAAGCTAGGGGCAAGCATGCTTTGGTAGCACTTTGGGTGACCTACTGAATAGGTCCCCAAGCAGAACAGAGAGGGAGGTGGCCAGGCCATGAATTATTCATCTTAGACCAGCCCTATAACTGATAACTGTTTCTCCTCTGGTAACCTGCTCAGGGCTAGGCTCACATATTCATATTCTCTCTCTCTCTCTCTCTCTCTCTCTCTCTCTCTCTCTCCCTCTCTCTCTCTCTCTCTCTCTCTTTCTCTCTCTCTCTCTCTCTCTCTCTCTCTCTCTCCCCTTGTCTTTCCTCTCTTCTCTCTCTCTCTCTCTCATACACACACACACACACACACACACACACACACACACACACACACACACACACACACCAATTTAATTAACCAGTGATCCAGTGCCCTGGCTCTACTAGTATGGGAAATTATAGCTCAGAGTCAGGCATGGTGAAGCATGCCTGCTGTAACCACAGCTACTCGGTGGGCTAAGGCTGGATGACCACGTGAGCTTATGAGTTATGGGTTCCCTAAGCAACACAGGGAACCCCAGTTCAATAAAAGTAGGAAGGAGGGAAGAGGGGAGGAAGAGGGAAGAGGAAGATGAGAACAAGGACAAGAGAAAAATGACTCCTATACATTCTGAAGTCTGGGACTGCCTTATGCTGACCACTGAGTCTACCCCCACAGCAGCCCACATTAAACAGCCTGCAGTTCGGAAGTTTACCCAAGGGCTCTGCTGATGGATGACTGAAAGGACTGGTCCTTCCCATCAGGGCCAGCATCCAGGGCCCTGAGAATTCAGTGCTTTCAGTTGACCAGCTCATTATACCTCCTGGCAGTCCCTGTCTGCCGATAACATGACTTTTCCCTGAGTCAGCAGGGATTCCTCCACACATCTTGGGATGTTTGCAAATCTTGTCTGACCAAAGAATTCCTAGTCATTAAAAAGAAGATGAGGTACTGCTGGGAAGAAAGGCATGTGGACAGAAAAGCCTCAACACAAGGATCCATGGAGCTGGCCCATTTTACAGATGAAGGCACTGAGGCCCAACTTTGCGCTTTGTTCTAAAACCTGAATCCTGAACCTTTCTGTGCAGTTGAGGCATGAATAAGATAATTTGTAGCTGGTTGGCAGGGTCTCCCACCCCCCCATAGGTATGTGGGTCTGGTAATTCTGTGGGAAAGGAGGACTCCTGGCTCCCAAAATGCTCAATCGTCCCACTCTAAGTTGTAACCAATCTCACCCTAGGTAACAATGTAACCCATTGCTAGGAGGGCTGATCATCCCCAGACAAATTAAATGGTCGGTGCTAGCATTTGTTTCCTGGCTCTGTGACAGGCTGGGACCCCCTGGGAGTGTCGGGTCTCCTCCATGACCCAGAAGCGCATTTTGGTGGGTTTAAGAAGGGCTCCGAAGTTGATTGACTCATAATAGAACATTCTAAACATTCTAAACCCTCCTCCAGATTCCGTCTCTGGGAATGTGCTTCTGTGAAGAAAACAAAGAGGACGGAAAGTGGGAACTGGTGAATCCGCCGGTAAAGACGCTGACACACGGGGCCAACTCGGTCTTTAACTGGAGGAACTGGATCTCAAGCAACTAAGTCAGCCAAGCTTTGCAGGAAGAGGTGACCGCCCCATGCCAAGGCATGAAGGGCTGTGATTATGATCACAAAGGCATCCTAGCCCCTCGGCTGGTGTGATTGGGAGAAAGAACAAAACACACTTGATACTCAGGGGGAATAGCCACGGCTCATCCGTGCCAGCTGTGGATCTGCTGTCCTGCTAGCCACTGCAGAGGCCAGAGTAGAGGTTTAGATTAAGAAACCACATTGTAACATGTGGGCTGCTTAGGAGAGAACAGAGGAACTGCCTCACTTCCAGGAACTAACGACTCTCCACACTTGAAGAGGCCACCTGTCTATTATGTATGTTCTTAGGAGGCCTCCTTCTTGCTTTAGCAATCACTCTATATCCAGGGCCACAGCAGCTGAATAAGGAACAGTGGTCAATAAAAGAAATGGCCAGTCCACCAGATCAAAACCAGGACAGCAGCCGGTACTAGCACTTGGTTAGGGGTTCTGTGCTGTTGCCCGGACACAGAGCTGGAGGCAGAGTGATGCTCAAAAGCGGTGCAAAATTCCTACTGCGCATAGACTAAGTGTTTGGTTGCATTCCTCTGCAGATTCTAGAGGACTCTTCCCCAGTCATTTCCAGAATCCAGAGGCCTCTCTCCTTCCTGGCATCATATTTATTATATTATATTCCTGGCGTCTTTTATATTATGATTCTATTCAAGTCAATCAGTTTGGGGAAGTCCTAAGGCACGGTCACATGGCACCTGCCTTGAGCCTCCTGCCTCGGTCTCACAAAGACGCTATAACGAATTGTGCTCAGTAGTCTAGAATCTTTTCCCATCTTAAGATCCTTGACAAACCGAGCCGGCAAAATCCCTTAGCCACAGGGGTCACCTGTTCATGGTCCCAGAAGTTAGGAGGTGTCTTTGAAGGTCACCCTCCATCCTACCTCAGCCTCTGTTCTTCCAAACACATCACAGCTCTTGATAAGGGTCTAGACATAAAGATCTGAGTCTCCTACACACACTTCCTGTGGGTCGTTGTCTGGCTTCTTCTTTTTGATCTTCTCAACAAGCAGGGAGGGATGGGGGCTTTGTGAGTCTTCTTGATACTCTTTTTTTCCTTCCTCTCCCTGGGGTGACCCTTAATGTTTCCGAGCTCGTCTGACCCCTGCTGGCGACATCTGGAAGGACACCTTCCTCTGGACACTGCCCTAGCCCACCTCCCAACCCACAGTCTTTAACCTTTTCACTTGAGTTTTTTATAATTGGATTTTGATTGACACGTGTCCTAGGCAGAGCTGTGTTCTTTCCTCTCAAGTTCAGTTCTGCAGGGATCGGAGGTGCAAACAAAGACAAATGACCCTATGGGTGGACAGGTCAAAAGCTCAAGGCACTCTCCCACATACACACCTGCCCCCACCCCAGTTCCCCGGGGAAGTCTGGGAAGCAACTTGGGGGTTGGGTCACCTGAAATACTATTGAGAGTCACTGCTGTGGGCTGAGTCAGTTCATCAGTCACACAGAAGTCTTGATCCCGGTGCTTCAGTATGGAACAGTATTTGGAGATAGAATTGTTAAAAAAAGAAAAAGTGTGTGTGAGACAGAGAGAGAGACAGACAGACAGACAGGATATATGTAAGCACTCTATGTGTGCGCAGGCTACAGGAAATATGTGGATGTCAGACATTACCCAACTTTACTTAGTGTCTTAGCTACATTTCTATTGCTGTGACAACACGATGACCAGAGCAATTTAGAAAGCATTTCATTGGGCATCCAATTTCCAGGGGGTTAGAGTCCAAGGGAGTGGGCGTGGCCTTGTTGGAGGAAGCGTGTCACTGTGGAGGTGGGCAATGAGACCCTCCTCCTAATCTTATGGGAGCCAGTCTTCTAGCTGCTTTTGGAACAAGAGGTAGATTTCTCAGCTCCTCCTGCACCATGCCTGCCTGGATGCTGCCATGTTCCTGCCTTGATGATAACGGACTGAACCTCTGACCCTGTAAGCCAGCCCCAATTAAATGGTGCCCTTTATAAGAGTTGCCTTGGTCATGGTGTCTCTTCACAGCAATGAAACCCTAACTAACACACTTAGGTTCTGGATATTGAAGTCAGGTGGCCCATCTTGAGCACCAAGCATCTTTACCTTCTGAGCTATCTTGCTGGCCTGGAGTCAGGATCTTGGAAAAGGTACCTGAATTAAATGAGATCATCAGGATAGGTCCAATCCAATCTGACTGTCCTTATAAGAAAAGGAAGTCAAGACACATTGTGGTGGTTTGAATAAAGATGACCCTCTTAGACTCATATAATTGAATGCTTGATCATCTGGGAACGGCACTACTTGAGAGGGATTAGGAGGTGTGGCCTTGTTGGAGTAGGTGTGACCTTGGGGTATGGGTTTAGAGTTTCAGAAGCTGAAGCCAAGCCCAGTGGCTTTCTCTCTTCCTGCTGCCTTCATATCCAGACGTAGAACTCTCCAGCACCATGCCTGCCTGAGTGCCGCCATGCTTCCCTCCATGAGGAAAATGGACTAAACTCTGAAACTGTAAGCAAGTCCCAATCAAATGCATTCTTTTTATTTTAAACGGTTGCCATGATCTTGGTGTCCCTTCACAGCCATAGAACAGTGACTAAGACACACATACAGAGAGGCAAGCCTGTGGCAACATATGAGAAGACAACTTCTACAAGTCAAGGAGAGAGGTCCCAGGAGGAAGCAGGCTGTGTGACACCTCCATGGCAGATTGCCTCTTTATCAAGCATGTAGTCCATGTACATTGTATGGCAGTCACGAAGAACTCTACAGTGCATGCAAGAGCGCCAAGACTCTCCCACCCAGGAGCCGGACACTGGGCAGGCTATGCAGCACCATATGAAGTACTGACCGCCGGACCTGTCTACACAGCGTGCATGTTGAATTAGGCATCATAAATAATGCGGAAATGATCCGCACTGCATGGAGGATACATGCCAGTTGTGTGCCAAGAGGACTCCCTTCTTTGTAAAGGTTTCGTGCATCCCAAGGTCTTGGTTTCTACAAGGATCTGGGAGCCCATCCATGGGGAATACCAGGGAGTGGTTACAGAGGGTACAGAGCAGACACTGGAGTCAGGGAAACATGTAGGGCTCCTGACTGGAGCGAAGGTTATTCTGAGAACAGGAAGTGGTTGTATCTGACCGCATGATCTTCGACCATCACTAAGAATAGACGTGTCAACGTCAGAAAACTCCGTCCAATTCAAGCTCAGAGGCCCAGAGCCTGGCCTCTCCCACACCTGTTGATCCTCTGAGCTCCATCCACTTCCTTGTGTATGAGATGGGCGAACATCAGAAGCTTCTCTGTGGGTTGTTGAGTGGGGATCAGCCAGACAGGGATGACGCTGTCTTCTCCAGCTGCAGTAACAGTTCCGTTACTGTTCGCGTGGCAGCTGGATTAGCCAGAGGTTTCCAGAGTGCCTCTCGGCCCTGTGGACAGGTGCGTCAAGTCTGGCGTGACTAACCAAATGCCAGTGTGCAATATCAATTCCCTGGTGAGAGAAGGCTATAACCGCCTGGGACTTGAGAAAATTGACTAAAATAGTGTTTTTTCTTCTATATCCTGGAATGCAAGAAAAATCGTATTAACAAAAACGTAAAATGGCAATTTCGTTGGAGTCAGAAATTCAGGGTACTTTTTTGAAAAAAAAGAAAAAAAAAAGAGAGAGAGAGAGAGAGACACTCAGAATGGCTCCTGAAAGATACAGACTCCAAGAATGGTTTTCAAGGACCCTGGTTTCCTGACGGAATACAATGGTATATAGAAGTGAAAATGTCCTGAAGAAACCCATTATTTTGGAGACTGAAAGTTACAAAAAAAAAAAAAAAAAGACTTTCCGGCGGTGACGACCTCCCTACGAGAACATGCCTCTCGCAAAGGATCTCCTTCATCCCTCTCCAGAAGAGGAGAAGAGGAAACACAAGAAAAAGCGCCTGGTGCAGAGCCCCAATTCCTACTTTATGGATGTGAAATGCCCAGGATGCTATAAAATCACCACGGTCTTTAGCCATGCACAAACGGTAGTCTTGTGTGTTGGCTGCTCCACTGTACTCTGTCAGCCTACAGGTGGAAAAGCAAGGCTGACAGAAGGATGCTCCTTCAGGAGGAAGCAGCACTGAAAGCCCCTGATTCAAGATGAGTGGGAACGTTCCCAATAAACACATTTTGGATAAAAAAAAAAAGAAAAGAAAAAAGAAAAGAAAAAGTTAAAGTGAGATCGGGTCCCACATTTGTGGCATGGGTCTGTCTTTCTACCACAAGTGACTGGAACATGGGCGAATTGCTGCGACAGACAACAGTAAAAGCAAGATGGCCGCTTCTGAAGGGAAGGGGAGTCCTGTGCTTCCTGCAGCTTCCTCCTGGAGCGTGAGCAGATGGAACCACCACTTGGGTAAAGGGGGACCCACGAGCTGTCCCCGGGGCTCACCACTATGGTAAGGCATATGCTGCCTGTAGCTCACCCAACGTGCAATGCATTCAGTGAGGTAGCAGGCTGTACCTCAGCTCCATCTACCCGCAGGCCCAGGCCACCCAGTGATGTGATTTTTTAAAAAAATGTTTGACTTTAAAAGAGGGGTGACCATGATGATGCATGCACAATGCACAGAACCCCTAAGGCTGCGAAGAATGGTCCAGAAAGGACAAACTGGAAAGGGTGTCACTTGCTGGGTTTTGTTGTTGTTGTTGTTTTTTTTTTTTTTTTTTTTTTTTGAGTGCTGAAGTGCAGAGCTTACTGGAGAATGGCTTGCCACTCCAGGGAAATGGGCACAGCCTCCAGGGTGGAGCTGGACCCAGTGTACAGGAAGCAGGTGGGCTGAGTCTGCTCAAGCAAAATTCAGGTGTTGGACATTTCTGCAAGGCGTGAAACCTGGGGGTGTGGCATCCCTCCCCAAATGGCCACAGCTAAGTGATTATCAATCAGGCCAGGTAGAGTCCCACCACAGGGCTCAACATGAGCAGGAAGAACCGAATGTGGCAGCAACCAGACCCAGGGAGAGACACCCCGCCTCCTGGAACACACGACTCCCCTACTAAGGTAGCTTAGCAATATGTCACTGAAGAGAAAGGCTGAGGCGTCACTACTGAGACAATGAGAATGGCAGGTGAGGAGATGATCGCCAAGAAACTGATGATTGGGACAAGCTATTATCTTAAGGACAAAATCATCCGGAAGCAAAGTGTTCTTTAAACCTGTCAAGTGCCCGCGGTGCGTGAATGCAAGCGCGTCCACCCACACATCAACCTAAGACTCAAATGTTAAGCTGGTCTTCAAATAACTACAGTCTAGAAAACAATTGACAACAACCAAGCCTCCAACAGGGTTCAAAGTGATACAATGTAGCACCAAGTATCAAAGCAGCAACACCAGGCAGGGACTTTAGCTCTAGGGCAAAGAAAACCAATGCGGACCTTCTGTCCGCTAGGTCCGCTCCTCCCTGTACTCCACAGGCACACCTCACGCTATTGCAGGTTCATTCCACCGTAAAGCAAATGCTATAATAAAGTGAACCACACGGAATCTCTGGTCTCCGGTTGAGCATAAAAGTTAAGCCATACTGCTCTCTGCTAAGTGTGTGATAGGCAGATTTTTTTTTTTTTTTTTTTTGGTTTTTTTTGGAGCTGGGGACCAACCCAGGGCCTTGCGCTTCCTAGGTAAGCGGCTCTACCACTGAGCTAAATCCCCAGCCCCGGCAGATGTTTTAAAATCCAATGTAATCGCTTCTCGGCCTTTTGGCTAAGATCAAGTGTAAAATCCAATGTATAGATCTTCATTTAAAATATTGCTGAAAAGAAAAACGGTAACCACCATCTTAGCTATTGGGAAAATGGTGTGGGTAGATTTTAATGAATCTGACTATTGTGAGATTGCCACAGACTGAGAGGGGAAAAAAAATGCCATAAAGAAAAACCCACATCGATGTGCTGGGAGCAAGGATAAAGCAAAGAAAACAAGGTGTGTCCCTCGCTGCAGTTACCTTTCTGTTGCTGTGAGAAAACACTCTAACCCTTGGTGTTTTGGATTCTGAAATATTTGTCCAAATCCCGTTCTGTTCTCGTTTCTCCGCCCTTGTTCAGATACTTCGCATTTTTGGATCCTCACAGTCCACACCAATGTCCCCCCACTCTTCTGTGATCTAGTATGTAAGCCCTTATCCTGCCACTCATGCTGGAAGGTTTGAATCGGCACCCCTACGGGCTGTGTGTTTGAACGCTTGGCTACAGCTCATGGTCTGGTAGCTCCGCCTCCAGGAGGGGAAATGCTATTGGACTTACACTTCCGGGTCACAGCCCATCCCTGAGGGAAGTCAGGGCTAGACCTGGAGGCAGAAACCTGGAAGAACGCTGCTGGCTGGCTCACTCTTTTTTTTTTTTTTTTCCGGAGCTGGGGATCGAACCCAGGGCCTTGCGCTTGCTAGGCAAGCGCTCTACCACTGAGCCAAATCCCCAACCCCTGGTTGGCTCACTCTTACTCAGCTTTCTGATACAGCCCAGGAGCAGCTGCCTGTGATGGTACCAGCGACAGTGGGCTGGACCCTCGTACATCAGTTAGTAATCAAGACAGTCTCCTCCTAAGACACGCCCACAGGCCAACCTGATGGTTGGGGGTTTGATTTGTGCTTTCAATTCGCAAGTCTGCTGCAGGTCCCTGCCAACAGTTGGTTTTTGTGACGGGTCAATGAAGACCAGAGGCCAATGGCTGAGCAAGGGGACAGAGGTGGGACTTTTAGGATTCCTGGGCAAGAAACGCTGAGGAGAGAAGCGGCAGAACCGTCAACAAGGGGAAGCAGAGAGATCAAACTTAAGAGCCCGCCGACCTATAAGAATCCGGTCTGGGTTGGGGATTTAGCTCAGTGGTAGAGCGCTTGCCTAGCAAGCGCAAGGCCCTGGGTTGGTCCCCAGCTCCGGAAAAAAAAAAAAAAAAAAAAAAAAGAATCCGGTCTAAGTGGCCCCAGAGGCCACTCCCCAGATTGGGTCTGGGGTAGCAGAGATGAAGTATAGAATTAGCAAGTATAACTCAGGAATATTAGAGGGGAAAGTGGGTTAGCCACGTGGAGTTGGGGGGAAGCCCCGCTGTTGCCTTGTTAAGGCATGATAAAAATTAATCTGGCCCGTCTTTCATTTGTGAAGCCAGAGCTCTTGGACAGGTGCAGAGCCACGCACGCATCTCGGGGAGCATAGAGCAGGCTATAAGTATTTACTGCAACACCTGATGACGTCAATTACTCAACTAAGACACCTTTTTCAGGTGATCCTGGGCTGTGTCAAGTTGACAGTTAATGCTAAGCGGGGCATCCCTCAAGGTCTTCAAGAAATGGGCAACAGACAACGGTAGATGCTAAACCCTGTAACCACCGGTAGCAAAATCTGCAATTATTTTTCATGGGTTTTAATATCTCTCAGTAGTCACTAGAAACAGAAAGAAAAAATCAATAAATACATAAAAGACCCGACAGCACTACCAATCAACTCGCTTTAATCAATACTTACAGAGCACCTCACCACCCAGTGGTATATGATTTATTTTCTTTTCCAATACAGCATGGCCTATTCTTCAAAAGGACAACGTTCTAGGCTATAAAGCAAATTGTAATAAATGTGAAAGTATTTGAATCGTGAAGTATACATTTTCTGTCCATAAACGAGCTAGATTAGAAAAGATGACAGTGGGCTCAGCGGGTAAGAGCACCGACTGCTCTTCCAGAGGTCCTGAGTTCAAATCCCAGCAACCACATGGTGGCTCACAACCATCTGTGATGGGATCTGGTGCCCTCTTCTGGTGTGTCTGAAGACGACTGTAGTGTACTCATATAAATTAAAATGATAATAATCGTTTTTTAAAAGATGACAGAAAACTGTAAAAGAAAATCCACATATTTGTAAATTAATAATGCAGCTGGATCAGAGGCAATGCCAAAAGGGCAAAATAGGACAGGGGGGATGGATCTGCCATGAGAGGTGCCAAAAAGCCTAAAATCCTGAGTTTCTCAGAACCCACCTGGTGGATGGAGAGAATCAATTCCCACAAGCTGTCCTCTGACCTCCGTGTATGCACACACACATTTTCACACACACACACACACACACACACACACACACACACCCCATATTTTTTTTTAAATCGGAGGAAAAAAATTTCAGCTTTGTTCAAGGATGGGAATATAACCTATCAGAATCTGTGGGATGTCATTACAGCAAGATTAGGGGAAATTAATACCACATTACAAGTCATTACTAGGAGAGAACCTAAAATGCATGGCCTTAGCGTCCTAACTATGAATAACAAGCAAAATATAGTGACTCTGCAAGGGTCCAAAAATCGATGAAGACCCCAGCCCCAGTATGCAAAGACAAAGAGCGTTTATTCTGCAGAAACAACCACTATGCAAAAGTTGCCATTCTGCAGAAACATCTACAAATGGCAACCCTCCCACCCCAGAGACATTCAAGCTCCTTTTTTAAAAAAGATTTATGTATATGAGTACACACCAGAAGAGGGCATCAGATCCCATTACAGATGGTTGTGAGCCACCAGGTGGTTGCTGGGGATTGACCTCAGGACCTCTGGCCTCCAGCCCCATCAAGTTCCCTTTATAATGGGACTGCTTAATTACTTCTGAGATAACAGCACACGTCTACAACTTAGCGCACATTCCACAGGGTTACTGAAACCATTATCCGGAGGTCATAAAGGAGAATATGCCACAGGACCCAAGGTGCAAAAACAGGAGATAAGATACTGAGTTTGTTGGTACAAAACTTCTAGGGTGGTTTACAGTTTTAAACTTCCCGAGACCCTCAGAGCCGGTAACAACGGGGTAAGTTAAGGCAAACAATTTTTTGTTTTGTTTTGTTTTTTTACCACGTGAAACGTGCTCCTAGAGTGCTACAAATACTGAGAACAAAGGGCAAAGATAAGCCCCCTCCCCTTTTCTCCCAACAAAGACCTCCCCTTAGAGAAGCAATTCCCGGCTGAGGTTTTACCTAGCCTCCCGCTGTGTCCCTTTGAGATGCTAACTGAAGGCTGCCGAAGCCAGCCTTAAAGCAACCAGATCAGAATACCTTTCACCCGGGGTAGATGGCAAATGCTCATAATGGTCCTTGGCTTAGTTTCTGAATGAGATATCAAAAAATGAATTCCTCAACTCAATATGAGCAAAAGAAAGGAATTCTCCAAGACCAAGCAGAAAAAGAGCAGGCGGTTGTGACACAAGCCTTTAATCCCAGCACTCGGGAGGCAGAGGCAGGCAGATCTTCAAAAACACCCTGGTCTACAGAATAAGTTCCAGGACAGCCAGGACTAGACAGAGACATCCTATCTAGAAAAAACAAAATGAGCAACGACAAAAAAAAAAAAAAAAAAAAAGCAGAGAAGAAGATTAAAAAAAAAGAAGAAAAGGCGGATCTAAAAAGTTTAGAAGAGTTCTTCACCAAAGAAAAAAAAAAAAAAATAAAAAAAAAATCCAAAAAAAAAAAAAAGAACACAAAAACAAAACCTAAAAAAAAAAAAAAAAAAAAAAAAAAAAAAAAAAAAAAAAAAAAAAAAACAAAAAAAAAAAAAAACAAAAAAACAAAAAGCCTGTGGTAGGGGGTTGGGGATTTAGCTCAGTGGCAGAGCGCTTACCTAGGAAGCGCAAGGCCCTGGTTGGTCCCCAGCTCGAAAAAAAAAAAAAAGGGGGGTGGGGAAGGGAGGGATAAGAGGAAGGAAAAGGAAGGAAAGAGAGGGAAGGGAAGAGAAGGAGAGGGGAAGAGAAAGGAGGTGTTAGCATTCTGTCTAAGCTCCACCCCCACAGTTACCTGGCAACAGCCAGATGTTCCTGAAGCTATAAAGGGGCTGCTTGCCCCCTCCTCACTCTCTTTTTTTTTTTTTTTTTTTTTTTTTTCCGGAGCTGGGGAACCCAGGGCCTTGCGCTTCCTAGGCAAGCGCTCTACCACTGAGCTAAATCCCAACCCCTTTTTTTTTTTCTGGAGCTGGGGACAGAACCCAGGGCCTTGCGCTTCCTAGGCAAGCGCTCTACCACTGAGCTAAATCCCCAACCCCCTCCTCACTCTCTTGCTACCTCTTGTTCTCTCTTGCTCTTACCCTCTTCCCCCTTTGTGCCTCCTTTCCCCATCCCCCTCCCCCCTTCTCTCCACATGCTCGCAGCCTGTCTCTACTTCTCTCTCTCTTTCTCTGTCCTACTACCTTAACTCCCTTCCCCATGTCCTGAATAAACTTGATTCTATTGGCTGGTCCCTCAGGGGGAAGGGATGGCTCAGCATGGGCCTGCTGAGGCACCCCTTTCCCCAGACCTCCATAGAACCTATCCCCCTTCTCCTTATCCTTTTATAAACACAACAGGAAGGGAGAGGGAAAGAGAGGAGGGGAGGGAAGGGAGAATCGGAAGAAACCGACTTGGTGATAGATCACTCTCCCAGCATGCTCAAGGCCTCGGATTCCACCATCTGCATTGGGAAAAGCCCATTGAAACACCTTACATCAATTAGCAGAAAGCACCCCGCCAAGAATGACAGGCCTGGGTGATTTCATTCATCAATCTTGCCAAGCTAATTCCTCCTAGAAGGTGGCTGTTCTTTATCTGCCTGCGGTGTCAGTGTCCGTGGGTTCAGCCGTCATCCTCCGGGGCCCAAAGACACGATACAGTAGAAGACGTTGAAAAGGGTGGTGTGTCGGATCCACCTGAATGAATACTGAGATTGTTCTGTTCTACGGAAGCTGCTGTGAAATGCATTGCACCTATTTTTTAAAGTCGACCTTGTCATAGCTGTGTCAGAGACAGCCTGGTAGAAGTAGGTTTGATACTGTCCTGGCTGGTTTTGTGTGTCAACTTAACACAAGCTGGAGTTATCACGGAGAAAGGAGCCTCCCTTGAGGAAAGGCCTCCATGAGCCCCAGCTGTAAGGCATTTTCTCAACTAGTGGTCAAGGGAGGAGGGCCCAGCCCATTGTGGGTGGTGCCATCTCTGGGCTGGTGGTCCTGGGTTCTCTAAGAAAGCAAGCTGAGCAAACCAGGGGGAGCAAGTCAGTAAGAAACATCCCTCCATGGCCTCTGCATCAGCTCCTGCTTCCTGACCTGTGTGAGTTCCTGTCCTGACTTTCTTTGGTGATGAACAGCAATGTGGAAGTGTAAGCTGAATAAACCCTTTCCTCCCCAACTAGCTTCTTGGTCATGATGTTTGTGCAGGAATAGAAACCCTGACTAAGAAAGGTACCTAAGGGGTACCAGGGGTCTTGAGGAGCGCCACTGAGAGTAAAATGGGGAGAGGGCTACAGCAATGCTTTTGTGAAACTGGTACTGGAAGGGAAGAGCCAATAGTAACTGGCCCCAAGCTCCCCTCAGGTCCAGCAGAGGGGCAGCTTCCCAGCATGCTCCATGCCTCCTCCCACTTGGAGAAGGCTCCTGACAAGAGACAATGGTGGAGCCCCTTGTGTGAGTCTGTGGCTGTTACAGGATTTGAACGACTGGCTTGCTACTTCAGAGCTATTTGGAGAAACAGTTGGGATGGGTGTCGTTAGCAGGAGCCGGGTTCTGCCATGACACCAGAAGTCCGGGCCGTTGTCCCTCGAGCTCCCGGGAGCCATCTCCACTTCTCCATTCCTTGTCAGAAACTCTGGGCCACCACCCGACTCTATTCTCCCACCCCTCTACCACGCGCCCCTTTACCTGAGGTTTTCTGTTATTGACTTGACTGACCAAGTTACATCTGCTCTCCACCCCAACTCCAAACATGGAGTCCTGGTGACAGCCCCTCTCACACTGTGCTCATATAATAAGCAAGGACAACAAGACGGTCCCCGAGTGTAACTGGGAGTCACGCGGTCTCGGCTGCTGTTCCTAATGTGGTGTCGGAATTGCTGTGACCCAGTTACAACAGGCTTTATGACAGCGGCACAACCTGCAGCTTGCAAGGTCCGTAACTTTCTCGTAATTATGAAGAACACCTGCCTTGCGTTTTCAAAGGGTCGTAAAATCCAGCAATCTGTGTACTCTGTTATAAAACCCAGATTGCAGGAAATCCCTGGCCAATACATCTTGGATTCCGCAGATGCTTCATGGATCACCGTGAGGAGTTGGGTGGCGTCACGCAATCTCAATAAATGCCCACATCTCCCTGTGCGTGGTCTTCTGAGCACCTCACCTGCATCGCCTCACATGGCCCTCGTGGCAACCTCTGAGGGTCATAAGGAAGAAATTAGATAAAACACAGAGGTCCCCAGCCGGCTTCCCACACTGTGGGGACCTGAATCTGCCATCTGGACCTTCTGAGCTTTTAGACTAGATCACGACATACTATGGAAAGTGGCCTTCCACCCGGCAGCCCCTGGGAACCTGAACAAATACACACTCAGGCCTCCCCAGACTTGCTGACACTCAGGTCCCCAACCTTCTGTGTTTCCTCTGAAGGTGACTTCTCAATGTGCAGAGAACCTCCGAGAGAGCCAAGTGTCATATGTCATTCTGAAGTGCTGTTCTTGGTGAGTGAGTGTCAACGGGGAAAGGGGTGGGGGTGAAAGCCCAGTCGTTATAGCTGCGAAATTGTGCAGAGTAAAGAGGCTGGGAGGGAATAGAGAGGGGTTCTAAGGGCTGAGGAAAGAGAAGGGAGGGGGCAGGCTATTCTGACAGGGTGTCTTCACCTGGGACTTTAAAAAAAAAAAAACCAAAACAATATTTATTTATTTAATGTATATGCTGGGATTTGAACTCAGGACCTCTGGAAGGGCAGTCAGTGCTCTTAACCACTGAGCCACCTCCCCAGCCCACCCATCTGCTCAGGTGACTCAAATGCTAACAATGCTAACAATGGGCTGAGCAAGGACAAGTCAGTCCTAGAAGGAAAGCGGAAATGCTCGAAATTTCTGTTTCAACTTCTCTAGGAAAGGAGAGGAGGGGAAATGAAAGGGTCGTTTGCAGCAGACAGGCCACTCCCTATAACCCTGGGGTGGGGGCGGGGGCGGGGTGGGGTGTATAGGGAACAAACCCTGGGAGCCTGCGCTGCCCGGAGATAGGTAGAATCAGGGCTCAGCCCTAACCCTCTGGGCAGCTCAAGGGAAGAGGAGGTGAAGCTGTGTGGGGTAAGGTTTAAGGGCTTCCGCTTTAGCCCCCAGGAACAATGTTGGGACAGGGAACAGATGTGGGAGGGAAAGGAGACACCAGGTGTGAGTCCTTTGAACGCTTTGAGTTAGCAGGAACCTGCAGTTATCAAGGAACCTGAAGGGGGAGCCCACTACCTACTCAATGCCTGTAATTAGCCTTGCTTAGCCTGTGGCAGGGATCCTGTGGGAGCCGCCAGAGGGTGGAGAAGGCTGGCACATGGCTTCTACGGAGCCTGGGGCACACACACTCCAGTTGCAGTGTTTTATGAGAAGTACACCCCGCCAGTCCACACCCCCAGAGAAGCTGGAAAACAGTTCACAGAAGCGACATCGGAGGCTCTTTCACAAACACTCAACACGGGGATATTTATTTCCAACTGCAAAACAACTGAGAGAGGGAGGGAGATTGCCAGGTGGTGGGTACCAGCCCCAGCTGACTGGTTTTAATTAAGGCACGCCTGGTGGGTCTGTAGTCTTCTATCTTCTCCCTCTTACTCCTGGAGGTCTAACTGTTCTTCATCAAAGTTCGGGTTTCCTGGGAAGAAAAGAAAACACCAAAATCAGTCAATCAATCAATCAATCTTTGGTTGGGGATTTAGCTCAGTGGTAGAGCGCTTGCTTAGCAATCGCAAGGCCCTGAGTTCGGTCCTCAGCTCCAAAAAAAAAAAAAAAAAGAAAGAAAGAAAAAGAAAAAGAAAACACCAGAAGAGCATAAAAGTTAATGATGTAAACAAGCAAGCAAAAAAAAAAAAAAAAAAAAAAAAAAAAAAAAAAAAACCAAAAACAAAAAATGATTACAACATTTTAAGCGTTTAGCCCTTGCCAAACAAACCCTGTTTCCTGCAGGCACTCAGGTCCCTAAGACCAACTCCTGAGCTAAAGCTCCTCCCCTTTCTCAGAGACCAGCACCCTCAACACCATCACGACCTTTCTTCCTTCCACATTGATTTTTTTTTTTTTATTTTTGGGGGGATCCACATCTTCTACTGGACCCCCGCCCACCCATTCTCACTTGAGCAACCAACTTGAGGCTTATGCTTCTCAAAGGACCCTCTGTCACACCCACAGATCTGAAGATCCAGTCCGAAGGCCCACCATGTGTCAAGAAAGGATGCTCGAGGGAGCTGCAGCCTCCTCCCCGTAACTCCTCCTGAGTTCAGGTTGTGTGCCTTTTGTCTCTGCTTCTGTCTTTCCACTTACTTGGAGTTGACCCTTCCTAGAGATAGTTCCTGTTCTTGTCCCACCTCTCCGGGCAGCATCCCTAATACTCTATAGTGAAATTGTAGATGTGGGCAGATCTGGATGAGATCCCCACCTCTCCACCTGACACTGAGGGCTCCCGCAACCCAAAGCTGTATGCAAATGAGCAATGGAATTGTCGGGTTTTTAGGAACCCAAAGGAAGGATACAGGGCCGCTATTGCTCCAAGTGCCCACGGGACCCTGCAGGCATTGTACTCTGGAGGGCTCATTCTTACCCACTTAGGGAATGAGAGGATAAGGGTGAGCATTCCACCAGAGCCCGCTCAATGAATCCTGCAATATTCTTACACTGTTCACTTTAGCTATTGCCAGAAGAGCCAAGTCCATGTGTGCGCTCCTACCAGCCACATAGAAAATGAGTTTTGCCTGGTTTTGTTGTTTCAGATTAAAAAAAAAAAAAGGAAATATATTCATTCTTAATTTATAACCAAGATCTAGTTTTAAAGGGGCCCTGTGGTGGCTTGTATGAAAATGCCCCCTCATAGGCTCATAGTGAGTGGCATTATTAGGAGGTGTGGCCTTGTTGGAGGAAGTCACTGGGGGCAGGCTTTGAAGCTTCAGAAGCTCACACTGGACCCAGTATCTCTCTCTTGCTTCTGCCTTCCGATTCGGGTGTAGAACTCTTGGCTCCTTCTCCGGCACCATGTCTGCTTGTGTGTCACCATGCTTCCCTACACAATGCCAAGGGCTAAGTCTCTGAATAGTTTACCGGTCCCAATCAAACGTTTCCCTTTATAAGAGTTGCCATGGTCACAGTATCTCTTCACAGCAATAAAACCCCAACTAAAACAGTCCCTAAGTCCATGCCAGGGGAGCAGGCAGCCTTGGGTAGCCAGGCTGCCCCTAAGCTCTCTCCCTAAGAACAAGGTCAGATTTACCTCAGAAAGTGAGAGCCCCACCTGATCAAATCAAAGTAGCCCCTGTGGGGAAAGAGTTTTCAAAAGACTCCAAAGTCTCAGGTGGGATTCCTGCCCTCTGTGGATTACAGAGGTATAGGTTTACAGGTTGTCCCTCTAAACCAGTTTGACAGAACTATTCCCAGTCACATCTAGTTTTTTCCCTCTGGGGAGAGTGTTAAGGACCAGTCACACCAGGCCAGTTCCTGCCAAGGTCAGGCTCAAGTGCAGACAAGCTGGACTTCACATGAATCTACACTGGTCTCTCCAGGCTCCCTCTGATCCCTCAGACCAGCAGGAGGATAGCTCAGTAGAGGAGGAAGAAGCCTGTTCCTCCTAGGGTGCATAGCTGGACCCTCACACTAGCCCCGCCCACCCCGAGGGGGCATGTATTCTTACCCTGGTCTATGTCGTAACTGTTCTCCTGGCTCTCCTGCCTGAAGTCCATGTCTTCTTCGCCTGTCCTCGGCTCTGTGTCGGCCTCAAAACCTTCTGCCTGGATGTCATCTGAGGGCTCAGCGCCTGGGATGAAGACCGAATGAGATCACCAGGGAATATGGACGCAGGTCTGTGTGTCAAGTGACCCTTCTGGTCTACCCAGCAATGTCTCCTGTTCTTTCAAGCATGGCCTCCTTTCCCACGCCCAAGTTCCAGCCCAGGCCTGGCCATAAGATCACCCTGGCCTGTCACCTGACTTTCTCAGCAAGACCACTATAAAATGCATACAGAGAAATGCTACCTCGATCCTTCTTCCAATGGGGACATCTGGTACCATTTGCTATTGGCTGCCCAACCCAAGTCACGCCCAGAGCGGGGTGGTTCCAAGTGAATTCTGGCTATTGGAGAATCCCCCAGGGTTCCTAGGGCCTGCTTCATTTCTTTTTTTTTTTTTTTTTTCCGGAGCTGGGAACCGAACCCAGGGCCTTGTGCTTGCTAGGCAAGCGCTCTACCACTGAGCTGAGTCCCCAACCCCCTAGGGCCTGCTTCATATCAGGACATCTTTTCTGTATAGTTGATTTTTTGCTCTTTTCCACTACTTCCTGGGAGGTTCCCATCCCAAACCCTTCCCCTTGTAACGTCCTGCACCCAAACTGACCCACTGGCCATTTCCCAGAGTACCCCGATATACCAAGGCCTGTGGACAGGTGTGTATGGTGCTTGCCCTGACAACCCCAGGGCAACCCTGAGAGCAGCCGGGTGTTCCTTACCAGTAACTCCCTGGACTTCTTCCTGCCCTTGTCCCTCAGCAGGAGGATGCTCCTCGGAGAGGGTTGGAGTCCACAAGGCCAATTCTGTGATTTTGAGAGCTTTCCATTTTGGAACGATACTCACTAATGCCTCTTCCTCCTCCTCCTCTTCACCTCTTTCCTATTTTATGCCAAAAAAAATCACAAAGCTGTCGACATTGCCGTCACTTGGTCTGGAAGATTAAATGACAAGAGGGGAGAGGCAGACAGAATTCTGAACATCTGCTCAGTCGCTCAGAAATGAATTCTTCTATTTTCGTTCCCAGGGTTCTGAGTCCCTTCACCCATAGGGTGACACAAGTAATTCAAGGATGGGAGTGGCCAAGCCTGGCCTGCACCAGAGTTCCTCAGAAGGCTCTCTGAAGCACACATGCTTCTAACTCAGCCGGTTGGGACTAGAAACTAATAATTGGCATAGGTTCTGGGTCAGGATTGGAGACGAATCATTTGCATAGGATCCCAAGTGACCCAGAGCTGCTGAGCCAAGGACTATACTGGGAGAATAGCCCCTCTGCTCTGGCAATAGCTGACCTGCCCCAGATGGTGGGTGGCCCTTCCTTCAGCTGCTGGCAGTCCACAATTTATGGCTCATAACCTGGGTGCCTCCCACGGAAGTGACCCCTCCCATCAGCAAAGCCACAGAGCCAGAGCCCTAGGTTTCAGCCATCCCCCTATCCCACACCTGCTGCATGGCTCTGATTCGGGTGGCTCCCAGCTTCAGAGCTGTCACAGCACGGGTCACCTCCTGCTTCCTCGACAGTTGACCCTGAAGTCAACTCCCAATACGTGGTGTATGGGTGCCTCGGAGTTTTGAAGCTGATCTTTGTGTGATGATGTCAACTGTGCCCTACCCCCCAAAATGTGACCTTGTCCTAGCCCCCAGGACCTTAGAGCATGACCCTTTTGAAGATTAGGTGGTCCATGCAAAAAAGAGGTCATACTATCGGCAGTACTAAGGTATGCATTCCTCCCCTCCCCCCCCGCCCCCCTGGAGCTGAGGACAGCGGAACCCAGGGAACCCAGGGCCTTGCTGGGTTCTACCACTGAGCTAAATCCCCAACCCAGAGGTATGCATTCCTTTTGGGTAGCTGTGACAAGCCACATAAGGGACTGGCTTAAAAGAGGAAAGGGGTATTGGGCTCAAGATTTCAGAGGCTCGGACCATCATGGTGGAAGAAACAGGGATGGGAACAGACAGGAAAGGGCCAAGGGTGATGCAGCACCCTAAGATATCCCCCTGGTGATGGGTCCTCCAATTAGGTCCCACCTGCTACAGTTTCCAGTTTCCAGCCTTCACCTCTGGAGATGCAGGGGGTGGGGGTGGGGGTGGATGGATACTTTTCCTTTAAACCAGAACAATTGGTAACATTTGTGAATGTGTTAGGGAGACTCCCTTTAAGTGAAAAGAAAAAACGCTGAGGTTCTGCAGAAACCTTGGTGAGGGAGGGAAGAAGGGAGGGACGGAGGGAGGGAGAACATTCACGGAACTCTTATTTTAGCCACATTACTACTGTTCCGTTTTATTTTATTAATTACTATTGCCACCCCTCCTCTTATTGTGCCTGTTCATAGATTAAACTCTACGGTCTGATACTATCTACTGCGCCAGGAAAGGCAGTAGAGTCAGCTTATGATACAGTTCCAGCTCACTAGGAAGGGATGACTATGTAACTTCAGGGACCAAGGACAGAATGAAGGCACAGTTTGATACTTTCTCTGGCCAGGTTCAGCCGCCTCTAGTTGGGGCTGAGCTGCACCCTGTTCAGCTGAGGTATGGCTGGGTCCCCGCCCACTCTGTTGAATCCTGGCTTAGAAAGGCTCAACTTGCAACTTTCGGAGCAGCAGTTCTCAGTCCAGCAGTTACGACCTTTCAACACAGTCCCTCACGTTAATTATCTTCCTTGCTACTTCGTAACTGAAGTTTTGCTGCTGTTATGAATCATAAATGTAGACATCTGACTTGTAGGATAGCTGATATACGGCCTCTGTGAAAGTTTCCTTGGAGCACTGACTGCTCTTTCAGAGGTCCTGAGTACAAATCCCAGCAACCACATGGTGGCTCACAACCATCTGTAATGAGATCTGATGCCCTCTTCTGGTGTGTCTGAAAACAGCTACACTGTACTCATATAAGTAAAAATAAATAGATCTTTAAAAAAAAAAAGAAAGAAAGTTTCCTTGGGTTCCTAAAGGGTCTCGATCTCCAGCTTGAGAACTGAGGCTCTAAATGGTAGCCAAAACCTAAGCATGTTCACCCCGATCCCTTGGGCTTCCTCGCCCTTTCTCTAAAGCACCCCTTCCTTGTCATGGCGGACCCCTATGCCAGCTTAGCTCAAACTTTTGTTATTGTTTTGAGTTGTTTTTGTTTTTTTGTTATTTTCTTTCCTTCTTTCTTGCGTTCTCTGGGAAAATGACTGAGTTTACAGCTTGCCTGCCCTGAGGTAGTTTTTTGTTGTTGTTTTGTTTTATTATTTGTTTTATGTATACCAGTACACTGTAGCTGTCTTCAGACATACCAGATCCCATTACAGATGGTTATGAGCCACCATGTGGTTGCTGGGAATTGAACTCAGGAGCTGGGAATTGAACTCAGGACCTCTGGAAGAGCAGTCGGTGCTCTTAACTGCTGAGCCATCTCTCTAGCCCGTTTTTTTTTTTTTTTTTTTTGTTTTTGTTTTTTTTTAACTCTGATAAAATTGTCCTTAATCATTAAAAAAAATTCAAAACTTTTAACAGCAAGAATAAATAAGTCAAAGGCTCAAAGCTAGTACTAAGGCCAGGAAATTTTTACTAAACCTCATTACCCCCAGGCAACAGTCAGGCATTGACGCATCGGGAGCGCACACATGGACACCCCTTCCCACAATCCTTTACCTGAGGGACCAAAAATAATGATACTTGTGCCAGCCAGAGAAGGGCAACCTGCTATGAACATTCATTCTCTGTGTAGCAAAGGAACTTATTAACTAAGTAGATTTTAAGGGCAGGCCACCCCTTGTGACGTTAATAGCCACCTGACTTCAGTACAGATAGTTACAGTGGCGTTCAGATGCCATTCTGGGGCTCAACACCTGCCGGACCTACGGACCGTTGTGAAATGACATTGATCGCTCCGGCAGCTGGGCTGCCCAGTGGGATCAATGTGACCGAGCAGATATTTATTTCCCCCTTGGAAACGGAGGGGGAATGCGGGGGGGTGGGGTGGGGGGGGCATCGACTCACCACATCTGTGAGGCGGTATTCACCATGCTGTTCGCATCCCACATCAAATACGTACTTTCCCGGGCCCACAGGCTACGGGGGAGAAAGGAATTCAGCGCACTTTATTCCTCAGAAGTTCTTCTGAGCAGAAAGCACAAAACACTTCCCAAGCACCAAAGCCCGCCCGAAAGCCCGCCAGAAGGACCTCACTCGAGCAGAGTCCGAGAGGGGTTATGGAATGTTTTTGTCGACTGACAGCTAATGGAGGTGCTAAAAGGTTTTGGTTTTGCAGGCCCCAGCCTTGTTTTATTGCTTCATACAAGGAATGAGAAATAAATTCACTTGAGAACCTGTGATAAATCGGTGCCTGTGAGCAGACTCGCTAGAGAGGGGGGGCTGGCTACCAACGCTTTGGTATGTTTGCTGTAGCACTGGACTTAGTGCAAAGCTATTTAGTGGTGGGGGCAGGGTGCACATGTCATAGCATGTGCGGCGGTCAGAGGACATCTTGCAGGAATCCATTCTCTCCTTCCACCATGTGGGTCGTGGGTATCAAATTCAAGTTGGCAGGCTTGGCATAGGGTACCTTTACCCACTGATCCATTTTACTGGCACCCAGGAGATTTTTTTCTTTAAACAAAAACCTTGTCACAATTACACGCACTTGGACTCCACTTTGACTCAGAAACCCAATGTGAACCGCTCCTCAGATTTACAAATGCCCCTGTCACCAGCTGTCAGCCTGATGTTTGATTTCACCTTGCACCATGAATGATAACGCGCCTGACTCCGTTACTGATGTGGACCGTTGCCATGCCAACACGCTGTGTTTTGACACCGTGTCTCACTCCACAGTTCAGACTGGCTCAGAGCCGCTTTGCTCTTGGTCTCAGCGGAGTCTGTAGCCCCATCCCGCCACACTGGCTTTTCTAGTCATTGTGCTGCTTCTTATGAAATTAAATCTAATATTTTTTTTCTCTTTGCAAGTCTGTTGGGCTCTTTCCCTCGTTTCTGCACTGGCAGGCAGTCACCTAGTCACAATTTAAATATTCCTTCTAGAAAATACCTTTCTCCCTTTGCTGAAGGGCAAACCAATTTTACGACTCCCTAGCCCTTTTATAAAGTGGTAAAGAACGGGCTGGAGAGATGGCTCAGTGGTTAAGAGCACCCGACTACTCTTCCAGAGGTCATGAGTTCAATTCCCAGCAACCACATGGTGGCTCACAACCATCTGTAAAGAGATCTGATGCGGGTTGGGGATTTAGCTCAGAGGTAGAGCACTTGCCTAGGAAGCGCAAGGCCCTGGGTTCGGACCCCAGCTCCGAGAAAAAAAAAAAAAAAAAAAAAAAAAAAGATCTGATGCTCTCTTCTGGTGTATCTGAAGACAGCTACAGTGTACTTATATATAATAAATGAATAAATCTTTAAAAAAAAAAGTGGTGGGGTTGGGGATTTAGCTCAGTGGTAGAGCGCTTGCCTAGCAAAGCGCGAAGGCCTGGGTTAGGTCCCCAGCTCGAAAAAAAAAAAAAAAAAAAAAAAAGTGGTAAAGAACAAGGAAGACTTTTAAAATTACAACTCCTTGGCCGGGAGTTGACAGGAGTACATGTATCTTCTGTATCCCTCCCAGACTGTGCCCAGCGATGTGATTTGGGTTTTATCTAGTTATCTAGTTTCTCAGTTCCTTATTACCCCTCATTTCTTCATTCCTACCACAGGGATGGGAAACCATTTGAGAAAGAAACACTAACAAGTGCTAAGAGGGTGAAAGATGCTTGACCCCACCTGTAACCATGGAAACACAGTTGAGGGGGCGTGACTGCACATGAGATTGGTGGGGGTAGCCAAAGGATGTAGCTGATCAACCCAGTGTGAGGAGAACCTGGTGGAGACTTGGGTTCTGTTGTCGGTGAGGGTCGTGCAGCCTTTCAAGACAATGGGTGCTGTCTGGGGTGTTTCGAAGCGTCAGCCCTTGACACTCAGCCACCCCATTCATTACCTAGCCGCGATGGCGCACCCTGGTTGTCAACCTGACACACCTATGATGGAGGCCCCTCAACTAAAGAAGTGCCTACTTCATCAGATCGAACCGTGAACATGCGGGCTGTGCTCTTAGCGGTTAGTGGATGTAGGAGCGGTCGGAATCCACTGTGGGCAGAGCCACGCCCAGGCGGGGGTGGGGGGTGGGGCTATATAAGAAAGGTTAGGTAAGGTAAGCTTAGCTGGAGATCAAGGCGCTATGTAAGCCGTGTTCCTCCAGGTCAAGCTCCCCCTCTCCTTCAGTTCGTGAGCTGAATTCCTTCAAAGATGGACCATGACCTTTTAAGATGAAATAAATCTTTTCCTTCCCAAGTTGCATGTGGTCGTGGTGTTTAACCCACCACGGCAGAAAGGTAACTAGGACTCTAGTCTACGTAAGTGCATTTTAGCAACTACCAACTTAAGTATGAAGGTCTTAACCGGCTTCATTACGGAGGCGGGTACCACCTGTCTGTAAGACGGCCATTGTCTCCAGGTGAGGGGAGGGGAGGGAGGCAGTGTCGGAGAGGGTGGGGTTGGGGGCAGGGGACACGGAACCAAATGTAGATTAGGCCCATTCAAAGTTCCCTGCCCCTTGAGGGTCAGAGCCCAGGGGATGCCCTCACCCTGCACCCGGAAAATCTGCTGGGTGTGGATTCTGTTTCTCTGGGCAGATGGCTTGCTTGTGATGTAGAACTGAATGGCCCCCTGAGCCAGGGAAGGAACTCTGTCTAGACCGGGGGTGGGGAGGGGAGGGGTGGCTCCTCAGAATTTTATTCCACATGGTCAGATGTGCGGGATGATAGCAGATGTCTCTCTGTGTCCTGGTACCTCGGGAACTCCCAAAACTGATTCTGCGTAAGCTGACGTGTAAGTATGCGTGGTCCTGAGGTCCTGAGGGAGGGCCGAGAGAGGGGCAGCCATAGGGGACTGGGATCCTAGCACAAGACGCTTTATAATTTGGCTGTTCTTGCGTGGTTTGTGTAACTGTAAGCTTTTTTTTACACTTAACCGGCGGAGCGAAGCCTCCAGGTTTACTGTCTCATTTCAGGCCGGCTAGCCTAACATACTGACTTCTCCAACAGTTGGGTCTCAAGTCCTATAACACGTAAATGACCTGGAGCTTTCGGGCATGATGAAAGTAGGTAATTATACCCCACATTGGCTTCTATGCCAGTGCACTCAGCAAATTCCCTCTTTTAGGGAGTCTTCCTCCAGCCCAGCCCAACATTCCCAGGAATACCTGGGTAGAAGGCTCACAGTTATTGGTTTTCCCCTCGGCCAAAGCTGAGCCCACCAAATGGGCAGCGGGTCAAAACGTGGAGGTTCCCAGACCCAGGGTGCATAGAGCCCTCCCCAACCAGGAGAAGCAGGCTAGGCCTCTGGCATGAGGGGGAGCCCTGGGGTCCCTGTCCCATTCGACATGATTTACCAGAGGGCAGACAGCACACCCAGCCAATGGAAAATGCTCTGGTATCAAGGGCACTGGCCTTAAGAGACACACAAAGTGTTTCTGAGGCCCTGGGAAACAGGCCCAGCATTCTGCCTTCCACACACACCCCCTCCCCACCCCCTACACCCCGATCTGTGCTCTGTGAGCCTCAGACTAGCTCAGAATGGAGCACAGCCATCCTCTGCTGGTGGGAATGGAGGACTCCTCTGAGGGTTTAGTGTTGGCACACGGCACGCCGACTTACGTTTTTGTTTATGAACTTGCCCTGGTACCTGTGATTCAGGTGGATGAGCTCGGCGGCACCCTCCTGCTGCCCGTGCACCCAGGTACCGACGTACTTACTGCCGGTCTCCGCGTAGAAGTAGGTGCCTTGCCCGTGCCTGGTGAAGACAAGACAAGGCCACTTGGTCACTGTCCGGGTTGGAGAACTGACCTTAGGACAGACGGGGAGCTAAGTAGAGGCCAGCTCACGGGCATCGAGTTTCCCTCAGAGGCTTGGCATGCCGCCCACACATGGGACATTAAGAGACGTATGGGGCTAGCATCATCTAACCCACAGAGGCCAACTGTCTGCGCACAAACTGCTTTCCCCATGCAAATGCAGGGCTGTTTGATCTCCCCTAGATTGGCCCTCTGTGTCTTCACTCCCTGGGGCTTCTGGACAGAGGATCCCACTGATGGGACATGGAAATGCCCCCTCTCCCCTTCTCGACAGTACCTACACACCTTCCCTACAGCATGGAACCTTCTTAAGTGGATATCGTCCTGTGCTTACACAGATGGACCCCCAAGACTGCAGGAAGAAGCCAAACCTTTGATGATTGAACCACTCCCCTGTGTAGGTGTCATTATTGACGTAGTAGTAAACGCCATGGCCATGCCTCTGGTCGTCAGCCCACTCCCCTACAAAGGACAACACACACTCATTAAAAGTGAGTTGGAAAGAACAGACCGATGTCGCCGCCCCTGCTAGCCTAGCGGTAGCCAAGCTTCGGAACCATAAGGGCTGCCTCTCTCCTGACTTCCTGCCTCTGCACCCCTTCCTCTTGTGCCAGCTGGCTAAGGTGGGTCCAGTTAGGGGTTCAGGGTCACAGATCTGGAGGGTGGACGCGCGTCATGTGAACTCCTAGTGTCTTCATTGTTTCACAGGCTGATGGGCACAGGATGATTCAAACAAGCTTGTCTGATCCACTGTAGGGATCCCAGACACATTCCATCAGCCTCAGAGGCGCCTTCACTGTCTCCCACCTGGGCACTTGGTTCCAAGGCTGCCCTTCTTGCCTGCTCCTTCAGTCTACCTCACACATTCCTTCTTGTGACCTGGGTGACCCTGCCCATGCCCCTCCATGTGGTGGCTCCTGATAATCCCTCATGCATCGACACGTGTCATTGGGAAAAGAGCAAGAAACGAGGAACGAGACATTATGACGAGGTCGGCGGCAACAAACCGTGCTGTCAGTCACATGGGGATTTGAAATCGGTCTCTCAAAAACTCCTCAACTCTCACAGCTCACACAGGGAAGAAACCAACCAGTGGATTCCCGAGGCAGACATTCCCTAAAACGTCACATATGAGCAATGGCAAACCAGCATCGGGATGGAACTTTCTAGAATACCGCTTTCTAGACTACTACCCCGTAGAACTTTCTAGAATGGAAGTACAAATAATTAAAAACTAACTGAGATCATTTGGTTTAAAGAGAAAAGAGGCCATTCCATCTTCTATTGTCTCTACAGAAAACGATGCATGCTGTCTTTATACAGAAAGAATATTGGCTAACACGGGCGGAAGTCGCCTGCCTGGAGTGTGGGAGGCCTCAGATTCAATCCCAGCGCAGCAGAAAAGCCAAAACAGTGGTGAAGGAAAGCTGTCCTAGAATTCTACAAGGATGTCAGTCATTAATTAAAAATATATACCTTTTTTTAAATTTAAAATTGGTTTATTTCAATTTGCCATGACAAATAAAAATGCACCTTTACAGCAACTTTCTATCCTTTTCCTTAAAGAGGAGCCTAGAATGTGTGCAAACTTCTGGCTTACACAAACACTAGAACCATTTGCACGCACACTATGCTAACAAAATGTTAATTACCCGAACTGCTGTTTCCATGACCAAACCTCAAAGTTTATCCAAAAAATGGGGATTCTATAGAACTTTCCTCACTTCTCCCATTTCACCTTAACGACGACAACATTCTGGCTGCCTCGTGAGCTGGGAGAACGGCTGTACAAAGGGACAGCGTGCATCTCCCATGAGCTTCCGCCAGATGAAGACAGAAGCCAACAAGGGTGTGGTCCGCAGCTGGGGGCAGAGGCAAGAACAGGCCCTCAAAGGTGAATGACAAGCTCAGCACAGACATTCAAACACGGAGAGATGGGGACCATGACTGCTACAGGTTCAGAAGGCACTAGGTCTCACGATAAGATGTGAGACAGGGACACATGGGAAATCCCAAAATTAAGGTACTTCACTAAAATATACATTTGGTGCCAGGTGTGAAGTGACCATGAGACCAGGTGTGTAGTGACCAGGTGTGAAGTGACCATGAGACCAGGTGTGTAGTGACCAGGTGTGAAGTGACCATGAGACCAGGTGTGTAGTGACCAGGTGTGAAGTGACCATGAGACCAGGTGTGTAGTGACCAGGTGTGAAGTGACCATGAGACCAGGTGTGTAGTGACCAGGTGTGTAGTGACCATGAGACCAGGTGTGTAGTGACCATGAGACCAGGTGTGTAGTGACCAGGTGTGTAGTGACCCTGAGACCAGGTATGTAGTGGCCAGGTGTGTAGTGACCAGGTGTGAAGTGACCACGAGACCAGATGTGAAGTGACCATGAGACCAGGTGTGTAGTGACCATGAGACCAGATGTGAAGTGACCATGAGACCAGGTGTGTAGTGACCCTGAGACCAGGTATGTAGTGGCCAGGTGTGTAGTGACCAGGTGTGAAGTGACCATGAGACCAAGTGTGTAGTGACCAGGTGTAAAGTGACCACGAGACCAGATGTGAAGTGACCATGAGACCAGGTGTGTAGTGACCATGAGACCAGATGTGAAGTGACCATGAGACCAGGTGTGTAGTGACCCTGAGACCAGGTATGTAGTGGCCAGGTGTGTAGTACCCATGAGACCAGGTATGTAGGGACCATGAGACTAGATGTGAAGTGACCATGAGACCAGGTATGTAGTGACCATGAGTCTAGGTGTGTAGTAACCATGTACAAAGATCTAATGGGCATTTGGTGGCAGCGTTGTGGCTGTGTCTGCAGCACCCGCCAGGTTCTGTGGTAGAATATTCCCATTGAGGCCAATTTGGAGCTGTTTATGGAGCTGCAAGAAGTGCAAAATTGGCTTCTGTGAGCTACTTGGAGCGGCTCCAGCACGCCCTGGGACTAAGTGGCAACAACCGGAAGTTACTTCATCTGCCCCCCACACACACACCGAAAAAAGACTATAACAAAACAAACAAAAAACAAACAAACAAGAAAAAAACGAGCCCATCTCTCTCTTCCTGACCTTGGAAACTGGGCTCAAGGCTGGCGAGACAAGAAAAATGTGTGCTCTGCAGAGTCTTTCCAAAAGTGAAAGAGGACATTTAAACCGCAAACACACCAGATTTCTGGTCGGTGAGGACCGGAGAGCACATGCCACACCCCTTGAGAAACTTGTGGGAGGCTCCGCCCAGCCCAGGAAACCCTGTGCAATGGGGCGGGGCTTCTCAGAGGAAGATGGCCTATTCCTGCTGCAGGTTTCAACCACCAGGAGTCAAGGTTCCTGAATGGCATTTGGATGGAAACATTCCTGCTTTAAATTTGCACGTAACTTTTTTTTTCTTTTGAAAAATTCTGAACAGTTCTCGCCTATTCCCACCACTCCTGGTCTCGTCACTGGAGCATTAAAGGGAGGGAATTACTATCTCAAAATCCCCTGAGTGAGATTTGAGGAGGGTTTGGGTTGGGAAGGCATTGCGTGACCAGCTTCATAGGAACAGAAGCTCCTCAGCGTCGGACCCCTCTGGAACTCACGCTGCGCACCCTTTCATCCGACTGTTCATCGGCGTGGTTTGTAGCATCCTTTAAAACGAACAACAGTTTCCAAGAGTTCTGCAAGCTGTAAGCGGGGACCATCATCAGACCCGAGACAGGGTTAGGAGAACACCTAGTTGGCACTGAGCTGGACAGAAGTGTCAAGTACCCTAGAAACATCCACCATGACCTCTGCATCTGAGTTTGGGGGCGGGGTGGGGGTGGGGTGTCTCATAAGGACAAGTCTTCTTGAGGCTCCTGTAGCTGGTGCCATGAACTGCTGACTTCTTGGAAAGCCGTTGCCTGCAGAGCCGGAGAACGGCTTGGTGTGGACACCCACACTTGAGCTCACAAGTCTTATGAATAGACTTTTCTCTTTGGTTGGTTCATCTCCATGTTATGAATTCCTGATGTGCTGGGCAGTGGCCATGTCTTTAATCCCAGCACTTGAGAGACAGATGCAGAGGCAGGTGGATCACTGTGAGTTTCTGGCCAGCCTGGTCTAGAAGGGAGTTCCAGGAGAGCCAAGACTACACAGAGAAACCCTGGAGAGGGGGAGCCAGAGGGGGAAGGGAGGAGGGAGAGGGAAAAGGGAGGGGGTGGAGAGAGAGACACAGAGACAGAGACAGACTAAGAAAAAGACTGAGTTCCTAATATCTCTCCCTTGGGCTGAGACCGTTCCCACACTTGGGGATGTCTTATAGCAGAGCACCTCCTTTTCACCTAATCTTCATGCCTAAGTCTATATTAAAATATCTTGAATAAAACACCCAACTCTGTTTCAAAAAAAAAAAAAAAAAAGAATTCCCAAACCCCTCCCCGCCCTTAATATACTTTATGTGTAACCTAAATTGTATTAACGTCTACACTAAGATCAAAAGTGACAACAAAATTATGCTCACAGGGATCTGGGGAGAATTAAATTAAGCCCTAAATCAAATTGTTCAAAGCTCATTAAAAAAGCAGATGGCGCTTCTGGTTGACCAAGCCTGCTAAGGTTTAGGAAGAACAGTTTAAGTTCCATATCTATAATACAGAGGGCAGGAATCCCTCTACCCCATCTCACAGTCTGGCAGAATTCTCTTACTTTACTATCTGTTCTTTTTAGGTTTTGTTTTATCTTTGTTTAACTGCTATGGTTCGGCTAGGTGTCTCCCAAAGGCCGTGTGTTGGCTTGGTCCTCAGCCATAGTACTATTGGGAGGTGTGGAATCTTTGAACGATAGAAGCTGGTGGAAGCAGTCAGGTCACCAGGGACATGCCCATCCCCACTCCCACTGTTGCCTGGCTACCATGAGGCGAGCAGCTGGGTCTATCAAAGAAAGACTTCCCCCACGATGCTCTCTGCCTTGTTGCAGGCCTAAATGCAACATGGCCAAATCTATGGGCTGAAATCAGGTGCTGAAGAGACCGTCCAGAGGTTCAGAGCCCTTGCTGCTCTCGCAGAGAACCCAATTCAGTTTCCCCAAACCCAGAACCATCTATGACTCCAGTGCCAGAGGCTCCAATGCCCTCTTCTGGCTTCTGTGGACATTTTATTGTGAACACATTTCACTGGCATACATGCAGGTAAAATCCCCATGCATGTAAAACGCCCACACACATAAAATTAAAAAAAAAAGTCTTAAAACCTCTGAAATCAAATTATGCCTTCCTTTCCTTGAAGATGAATACATCAGGTGCTAGTGGTGGGAATATGGCTGGCAACTTAAGAATACGTCACCCTCATTAGAAAGTGATGTTGTCACATCAGGTGCATCATGGTCCGTGCCAAGAAGAGCTTCCTTCCCTCAAGGCAAAGTTTATAGGAATTACACACTTATCAATCTATTCCATCTGCACACTACCAGCAAGAGAGCTGAGACAAGAGAGGGGATGCGAAGAGGCACACCGGCTGTCCCCTAGTCAAAGGCTGAAGGCACAGATCTTTTTGGAAATCAGGCGGAAACCAGAAAACCCTTTTCAGAGATTGGAGGAACCGCCGGTCAGGGGGTAGAGAAAAACCCAGACACTTCCTGCCTTCTCCCTTCCTGGCTCTGGGATTAGACTTGGACCCACCAGGCGGCAGCCGTACATAGGGCCCAGAAGGTCTCAGAAATAAGAGTCTTCCTGAGGCACAGCATGGGAGACTGGCAAAGATATCCTAGTAAAGCAAAATGCCCAGATGAAGAGAACCACCTCCCCCCCAAGGTCTAAAGAAACATGATCATCAGAAGAGGGATTGGACAAAACCAGAAAACAACAAAGACCCCTTCAGAGGGAGGACGTGACAGGCTGTCATGGACCCAAGCCTCACCCAGAGTCTGTGCCCAACCAGGGAGGCTCCTTCACTTACTCCAAGTCTCTGGCTCGCAGGAGGGCACGTGCTACCTACAGGACCAGCCGTGTGGGTTGCTTAATCAGAGGTTTGGTTACTTAAAAGACAACCTAGCCTCTGTGACAATATTAGGAAGGAGAACAATTTGTTTCATTGACTGGTAGGTCCAGTGAACTTGACACGTTCTTGTATGCCTTGTATGCTTTAGTACCGTGAACAGACAAGTTCAACAGTAAATACAGCCTGTACAGGGGAACAAGAACAAGAACCAGAAAAGGCTTCGCCTTACCTTCATATCTGGACCCATCTGGATAGACAAAGGTACCTTGTCCATGCTTCTTATTTTTAACATAGTCGCCAACGTACCGGGCCCCATTCTTAAATTTGTAGGTGCCCTGAAACACATCAACGATACAGTGCACACCGGTCCTGAGTCTCACATGCACTAAGACGATATTTAATTGAGGAAACCACTTCCCTCTGTCACCTTTTCTGACCTGGCCATGTCTTTTTCCAGACTCATAGTTTCCTTCATATGTGTCCCCGTTGGGCAACCGTGCCTTCCCACGTCCGTGCCGCTCTCCCAGTTCATTGCGCTCTCCTTCGTATTCCTGGGCAAAAGAAATCAAGCTAATTGCGGCTGCTGTTCCAAGCACATGCCAAGCAGTTTACAGCTGTTGTCCCACTGAAGTCTTCCAACCTTGGGCACTGTGTGCTCCTGTGACGTTGCATACTGGAGAGGCAGGTAACCAAGCGTTGTGGGCGGAGCCCTGGTCTAAGGTCTCACAGTTAGTGTGGGTATCCATGGTGGGAGCCTCACTCCCTTCAAGCATCTGAGAGAGTGTGATTCATTATGCTAATCCTGACACTGTAAACACAACCAATCCTAGGGATACATGTAGAGAACACGTGCAGGTGAAACAGGTCCCCAGCCTGCACAGACACCTCCCAGGTCACTTTCTCCAGCCATTCAGGACTTAAAGAGCAAGTGCCCTCCATGGGTTTCCTAGACTGACCGCTGTCTGCAGACAAATTGGACCCAGAGACTAGAAAGATGGCTCAGTGGGTAAGAACGCCGGCTGGTCTTGCAGAGAACCCAAATGGAGTTCCCGGCATCCAAGGCATCCAAACGATAGCTCACAGTCAGCTGTAACTCCAGTTCCAGAGGACTCGGTGCCCTCTCTTGGCCTCCTCAGTCACTACATGCATGTGATACACAGATATACATGCAGGGGAAGAAACATCCATACACCCAAAATAAAAGAAGTTAATATTTTTAAAAACCCAAAAATTAAAAGTAACTAACCCAATCTGAAATTTCTATAAAGCTATCTTATAAGTAGATTAGAATGGGGATGGATCTCAGTAGTAGTAATACTGCCTACCCAGCACGTACAAGACCCTGGGTTTCACCCCTTCACACACACACACACACACACACACACACACACACACACACACACACACACAGACCGAGAGACAGAGACAGACACACATAGACACACAAACACACACACAGAGACAGATAGAGACAGACACATAAGCACACACACACAAATGTACACACACACACACAAAAAGAGAGAAACACATATAGGCACACAGAGAGACCGAGACAAACACACAAATGCACACACACACACACACACACACACACACACACACACACGACTTTTGCAAGTAGTACCACTTGTACGGGCTGAACCAGGATTGCAGGATCACTTGAGCCATGGGGTTGAAGGGCACATCGGGGTCCCAGAGCAGATCCCTGCCCCCCACTCTAAAATCAAGGGAATAAAAAAGTAATACAAGCTTGCACTTCTCCCCTCCCCCTCCCCCCTATACTTTTCAAGGTGAATGTTCTCTGACTCACGCACATGGATGTAGTGCATATAACATAACATAACTAAAATGGCCGGAGCATTCAGTAACGATGCAGCATGGCTAGCTTATAACGTCTTGCTGCAAACTTTCAACATACACAATAACATGACATATTATTACATTTCAGTTGTCCCTTATAAGCTCATATATCTACACACCGATTCCCTGCTTGGTGGTACTGTGTGGGGAAGCTGCGGAACCTTGGGGAGGCTGCGGAACCTTTGGGAGGTAGAGGCTTGCTGGAGGAAGGTACATCACTAGGGACGGACTTTTGAGTGTTTGTTGTCTCACACCACTTCCCGTCTGCGCTCTCTGCTTGCATCTGAAGATGTCAGCCCTCAACTTCCTGTTCCTGCCGCCATGTCTGCCCCTTTGCCTGCCTCCTCACTATGACAGACTCCTACCCTCCTGGAACCGTAAGTCCAAATAAACTCTTCCTTCCACGAGCCATGGTGCCTGGTCACAGTACTAGAAAAGTTATTAAAACCCACACCGTACAGAGTCCCTGCTCCCATCCTGGAGATCTCCCGCTATGGCCAACACTGAGTCACAGAAGTGGACCCCTGTACTCATCTCAGGGACCTCCCAGTATGCCCAACATGGACTGAGCTGTCTGGATGACAACAGAGAAATTCTTTAAGTTGACCTAAAGGTGGTTTGATGCCATAACTATAAGCTTAGACACGTTACGGGTCAGTAGGAGCCGGCAGGGAACAAACGGGAAACCCTGATGACCGGACTGTGTGAATTGAATATCTGCAGAAACAGACTGTAAATTAGTGACCTCCATCTGTGTGTGTGTGTATGTGTGTATTATGTGGTGTGTTGTGTGTAGTGTATGTGTGGTATGTGTAGTATGTGTGGTGTGTAGTGTGTGTGGTGTGTGGTGTTTAGTATATATGGTATGTGTGTGTAGTATGTGGTGTGTAGTGTGTGTGGTGTGTAGTATGTGTGGTGTGGTGATATGTGTGTGGTTTGTAGTTTGTGTGGTCTGTGTAGTGTGTAGTATATGTGGTGTGTGTGGTGTGTAGTGTGTGTGTGGTGTATGTGGTGTGTGTGATGTGTGTGATGTGTGTGGTGTGTAATGTGTAATGTGTGTGGTGTATGTGGTGTGTAATGTGTGTGGTGTGGTATGTAGGGTGTGTGTGTAGTGTGTAGTGTGTGTGGTGTGGGTGTTGTGTAGTATGTGTGGTGTGTAGTGTGTGTGGTGTTTGTGTGTGGTGTGTAGTGTGGTGTGTGTGGTGTGTTTTTATGTGTGTGTGTGTGTGTATGTATGTGTGGTGTGTGTTTTGTGTGTGTGTGGTATATAGTATGTGTGGTGTGTAGTGTGTGTGGTGTTAGTGTGTGGTGTGTGTGTGTGTGTGGTGTTAGTGTGTGGTGTGTAGTATATGTGGTGTGTGGTGTGTGTGTGTGTGCGTGCGTGTATTCATTCAGTAAGGTGGATATGTCCATGTGGGTGTTTGCTCATGTGAATGTTCATGCTCATCTATAGGGGCCAGAGATTGACATGTAATGTCTTCTTCAAGTCTCTCCACCTTATTTTTTGAAACTGGCTCTCTCACTGAAGCTGGAGCTAGGCTGGCCAGCCAGCAGCGCCAGGGATCCTCCTGTACCGGGCTTTTTACACAGTGGTACCTGAACTCAGGCCCTCGTGCTGTTCAGCAAGCACTTTACTGACTGAGCCATCTTCCCTGGGGGAACTTTTACAAGTAGAACCCTAAGAAACCAGTGAGGAGATCTGCCAGATTGGAAAGGAGGCAGCTAAGCCGGGATGCATGTTGCAATCTCAGATGCAATACCAGCCTCCAGCTAATGGCATGGAGACCTTGAGGTCTAGATGTTGCACTTGAGAATGTCCTGCTTCTTTGCACTAGCTCCTGGGAGCACAGGACTCCCAGGCATTGTGGCACCTTCACACTGACCAGGCTGCTCCAGCACATAGATGAAGAAGCTAAGACAGGATGCCCAGGGCCTGCAAAGAGGTCTGAGCGGGTACCAACAGTACAGAGCAGGGACTGGGTTCTTCAGTTGATGCTCAAAGTCCTTTGCTCACACACAGTGGGCCTATCCCCCACTCTGTGAGCCAGGGCGTGGTTATCCTCTGGTTTAAGGATAAACAGCCGGCCCACAATGCACTCACGTAGGAGCACATGGCTGTGGGTCCTTTGCCTCCCCTCTGCTGTCTACACTAGAGAAGTGATTCCAATGACTTGGGATGGTTCCGAGAAACTGATTCCAAACCCACATGGTGAGATCTTGAGAGCCCGGGGCACCTCAGCCCGTGCGGGAGTTGTCAGGAAGCAACCCTTACTCACGCCCTCTGCTTAGAAATCTTCGCCTTTAATGGGAGGCGGGATGGGAGCGGGGAAGGGGGGGTGGAAACAAGACGTCACGGCGTTTCACCTTTCAGAGCGACTTCCTGGACGCAGCGCCGCCACTGTGGCCGGCGTGGTCCTGTCCCCAGCCTCTCGGCCCTCTGATCCCCACGCCTCCTGCTCCGGAGCTGCGGCGCACCCCAGAAGTCCCTCCCTGGTCAGGAGCTCTCACCCCAAGATCGTTCTCTCCCTCCTCCTCTAACTCCTCAGAGCCCAGGTCCGACATGATCTGGTCTCAGACAGGATCTCCGGAGCAGCGTCTCTATCAAGCAGGTACCAGCCACCCCCACCCGCGTCCCGCGTCGTCATGGAGACGCTGCCCGCCCCACTTGGCTCTCTGCCTGGAAGGGTGGCGGGAAAGGGCCGCAAGAGAAGCGTGGGAGGAGCCAAGGGCTGGAATAGTGTCCTAGCAACTGGAAGGGTATCTCTGCCAATCGGCGCCCGGGACGAGGGGGGCGGGGCCTTGGCAGATCTGACCGTCTAACCTGAGCTGTGTCACCGGCCTCTGGAATGTCCTTAGTGATCTGGTTTGTGGGCTCTACAAGGAACCACCTAAAAAGCGGATCCCCATTGGGTGCATCTCAACTCTGGGCCTTGTCTTTCAGTCCCTTGGGTCCTCCGTGGATGCTGCAAGGACCCTCCCAGGTCCTGAGGTGTTTGTGGTCTCTAGATGACGGGAACTTTTCTGTTTCCTGTCAACACGTATACACTGGACGATGAACTCTGACCACTTAAGCAGATGCTAGCACACACTACCCCGGGTCAGGGTTTAGCATCTCCACTAACTCAGGCTACCTCTGGGCTCTCACTTGCAGGGGAACTATATTCGTTCTACTCTGTCCTCTGGTGCCTGCAGGCTTCCTCTCAAAGGCCCGGCCTGCTCATTCACACTGACTGTCTCTTACAGATAGATCTCCTCTTGGGGTCCCTCCAGTGCCACATTCCACCCTGCAAGGACCCTCTGGGTCCCCTTCCACCCCTATACTGTCATTCCAGCTCAGACCTTCCTGCTCCCCCACTGAGCCAGTCTTTCTGTCCCAGTACCTGGCCTCCTAACAGTCTCACAGTTTTCTCTGTACAGAAACCCAAGCACACACAGCCTCCCTCTATGTCCCCAAGCTCCCCCTCCCTGCACTAGCTACATTGCAAACAAACCAAACCACCCAATCCTCCAGTCCCTGCTTCTGGCTTCTGCCTGGTCCAGCCCAGCCAGCTCCCTGGAATACCTGCTTCCCCACACTCGAAAGCACACCAAGACATCTTTGTTTGGTTGGTTTTTTTCCCCCAAAGATTGGCTAAAAAGCTGCCTCCCCACGTGATAAAATGTAAAACATAACTTGGGACAATTAAAAATGCTAATGTGCCATGATGTGCATGCAGTATTCTGATTAACACACACATACACACACACACACACACACACACACACACACACACACACACACACACAGGGCCGATTTCCACAGACACAGCAACACAGCCACTGTAATCACCACCACCACCACCACCACCACCACCCCGGGTGCGACCTTTAGAATCTGCTCTTCACACTCCTAGGGAACTGTCCATGCCACTGTGACAGTTAATTTTGGTTGTCAACCCGACACACTCGGGAAGAAGGGATCTCAATTGAGGAATTGTATCCTGGTCTGTGAGGGTGTCTGTGGGTGTGGTTTTCTTACTTGCTAGTTGGTGGAGGAGAACACAGCCCACTGTGGGCGGTCCCATCTCTAGGCTGTGTAAGAAGGTCGCCTTGCAGCAAGCCAGAGGGAATGAGCCAGTAGGTGGCGCCCCATCCTGGGTCTCAGCTTTGCTTCTTTCTCTGGTTCCCCTCAAAAGATCAGTTATGGTCTGCAGCCTGTAAGCCAAAGTCGTCATCTCTGCCCCTCAGTTGCTTTGGCCCATGCTATTTTACCATAGCAACAGGAAGGCAAAGTAAAACAGTCACCATGACCTATGGTAGGTCACACTGTCCTCCCCAGGTTTTATACGTGAGCCTTTGTGCCCTGTAAGTTTGACCTGTTACATCCCACAGCAGCTGGGGTTTAAATATCTCCGAGGAAATGCTGGTACTGTTGATATATGCCAGCGACGTTTCTGCCACTGTGGAAAAACACTCAAGGCCACAGCTTAGCTCGTGGCTACAGAGGTTTTAGTCCATGGGTAACTGGCTCTGCTACTTTGAGACTTCTGCCAGCATTACCCTGGTCATGAGGGCCGACTCTGGGTCTGAACACTTATTTCCATTAAGAGCAAAAACGTAGTGTGCATACAGAGACATGGGGAAATGAATGAATTAAAAATTTTAGCTTAAACTGTGGGAGAGAGACATTCTCAGTTTCTCTGCATCTGCCCCACGACAGAGCTCCCATTTCAAAAAAAAAAAAAAAAAAAAAAAAAAGACAGGGAAATCTGTGTCTGTAGGTACAGCCATGGGTCTGTGTTACTAGAACTGAAAGATGAGTCTTTATTCTGAGAAAGACCATTAGGGTTCCAGAGCATGTATGTCCTCACCCAGCATAGAATGTGTTGGAGAAATTTGTACCCTCATATCCAAGGCTCTTTCTGCCACATCTGTACGCCATGTCATGGTGGGAATGAGTGACACGAGAGCCCCCATTTTAGGGTGTGTCCCGTTGATCTTACTTCCTTCATTCCCTACTCATGCCACAGGTCGGTGACCTAGCCTATGAGCCCTTGGGAAACCCTTCCAAACCATGCCAGTGGTGCTGAGGTGAGATCTTTGCAAGGTGACTAGGCTGTGAGGCCTTCCATCTCGTCGGGGCATCCCTGTAAATTGGACCTGTTACGTCCCACAGCAGCTGGGGTTTAAATACCTCCTTCAGAAGGCCAGGGCGGTGCCATGGAAATGTTAGTGATCCCCCAAAACACAGACGGGAGCCGATCTGATGCAACTCACAGTAGGGTCTTTATTCAATGCACCACCGTCCCACAGGACAGATTTGGTGGTGGGGGAGCCCTGAATGTCTATGGGGCAAGGGTTTAGAATAAGCAGCAAGCAGGGAGTATGGGTGCAAGCATCTAGCTGGAAAGCTACTGTGACCTTTAACATAACTGGCTGGTGCTGGGAGTCTTATCATAAACTTAACTTCTGCTCCCCCCTGCACTGGTGGTCATTAGGCAGGGGGTGGGGTTATAACTTGGGGGTGCAGGTTTGTTGTGGGAATAACCTAGAAACCCTGATCTCGTTGAGGGTGTAACCTGGGAATGCTGGCCTCGTTGGGGATTGATTAGCCTAGAGACTGGAGCTAGCCTCGGGTTTGGTTGGGCAACTTGGAAACATCCAGACATCATTCAGGGGGCTCCCTGAAGCAAACCTCCTATTAATCTGCCCTCTGCCACCAGAGGACATCAGAGGACACATGATTTGTCCTCTGCTCTTTGCGTGAAGGCAGCAAAAAGACCATCTTGGGGAGGCTGAGGTAGAAATAGAGTTGGGGTTGAATCTTTCAGTTTCACTACAATACACATTTTTTTTTTTTTTTTTTTTTTTTTTTTTTTTTTTTTTTTTTTTTTGAGCTGGGAACTGAACCAGGGCCTTGCGCTTGCTAGGCAAGCGCTCTACCACTGAGCTAACTCCCCAACCCCACATTTTTTTTTTTTCTATGAGAAACTTAAACCGCCCTAACTAGGGATGAGCAAAGGCTGTTTATTCCGAGTCTGCTGAGGCAAGGGAGTCAGCAGCCATCACTTGTATTTCGGGGGGAGGACAAGGAAAGACAGAGTCAGAGTCTCCTCGTGGACAGGGGGTGGGGGGGGGGGGTGTAGGGGAGGGGGTGTCGGGGGGGGGGCTTTGGTCCTGGGTTCCTGAAGCAGGAGGTTGTATATTGTCTAGGGTATGTGTTTGGCTTTCTTGGTTTAGGGGGTAGGGGAAGGGTGATTTTTTAAGATTTATTTATTAAAAAAAAAAAAAAAAAAAAAAAAAAAAGGCTGGAGAGATGGCTCAGCGGTTAAGAGCACCCGACTAGTCTTCCTGAGTTCAATTCCCAGCAACCACATGGTGGCTCACAGCCATCTGTAAAGAGATCTGATGCCCTCTTCTGGTGAGTCTGAAGACAGCTGCAGTGGACTTATGTATAATAAATGAATAAATCTTTTTTAAAAAAGATTTATTTGTTTATGTAATGTATATGATTCTTGTCTGCGTATACATATGCAGCAGACAGTTGTGAGTGGCCACGTGGGTGCTGGGAATCGAACTCCCAACTACTGAACCATTTCTCCAGCCCGCGGTTGGTCCTAGTTTAAAATGAGGGTAAAAAACGAGAAGGGGTTGGGGATTTAGCTCAGTGATAGAGCGCTTGCCTAACAAGCGCAAGGCCCTGGGTTCGGGGTCCTTAGCTCCGGCGGGGGGTGGGGGGACAAGGAAAGCTGCTCGCTATTAATCAAGTCTTGGTCATCTTGGTTGTTACAAGAGTTGTCGGTTGTTTTGCTGCCTGTTTGGAGGGAAAGCAGGTGGCACCCCCCCCCCCAAGCCTGGCTTAGAGACCGCAGGCAGTCCATCCATGCAGACAGTGTCCAATTTGCTTGGTTGGTTTTTTGAGGTGGGGTAGACAAGCTGATCAAAGGTTTGCTCTGTAGTTGACCTTGAACTCCATCTTTCTGCCTCTCCTCCAGGCTCTGCGATTGCTATCTTGTATCTCTGCGCCTGGGCTCACTGTTCTGTTTTTGATACCCGGTCTGTCTGGCCGCTGTCCAGTTCTGTCTCCAGCCTCTTAAGTGGCGGTTTTTTGAATTACAATTCGTAAGAACTCAAAGTAGTTTGCGGTACTCTTTGTTGCTTTTGAAAGGCAACACTTTAAGCAATGGTGACACACTCATCTTATCCGGTTAACCTGAGTTACTCTAAATGTTTGCTCTAACTGGGAAGAAAGTGCACTACCAAGTTAAGCATCATCTGATGAAAACATTGACGACTGAAAGTCACCTCAGAATTCTAGGCTCCTGTTGTTGCTTTTACTTGGAAGCAAACTTCAGGAACTCCCCTGCCCTCCAGCCTCAGTTTCCTCTAGTTTATGAAACTTTCGGGGGTAGGGAGGACAGTGCCTGGTTAGTGCGTTGTTTAACAATTGGGCGATACGCGATAACTGAGACCCTCACAGCAGCCTGTTCCCCTTCCTGTGCTGCATGGCTGCTGGTACTCAGCCAACGCTATCACCCGTGTGGAGAATCACCCATGGACTTTCCAGAGCACACAATGCCTACCCTCCCATCAAACGGGATCTCTCCTCCAGAAGACCCCTCGGGCCCAAACACTGACTGAATACACCAGCCACAAGCAATTAACATGCAAAGCCCTGAAATTATATATATATATATTTTTCGGAAGATGAGAAGATTATAAACATATGTTAGCAGCTTCTCCAGCGAGGAGAAAGCTGGTCGTGAGGTTACCAGGGGGACATCGCTGTGCCTATATTTGTTGGAACTTTCCACATTTGTTTCAGTTGTGTAGGTCTTATTTCTGTAGTGAGAGAATACTTAAAATGTTAGAAACTGGAACTGGAATGTAATCAAGTGTGTGAAAATGAACGTTAGCTCTTTGGACCACACAAGTGCCAGGAATTCAGCTTTCGTATTGGCGCTCACAAGGACGGGAGAACACCTGGGCTAGATTCTGAGGTTGGGCTGGCACTGTGTGAGCGACTTGTATAACGCATTATCTTAGAAGCCCTGGCTGTCACTTCACCGTTGTGTGGCTAAGTACAACAGTAGCACAATAAAGTACAATCTCAGCTCAAGGAGAGCTGAGATGGCGGTGGAAGATTGATCAGCTGTTGGGGTCAGAACGAGCTATCTGACTGGAGAGCGACTTCCGCTAAACTCCTGATCTCTGATTTAAAGGCAATTGTAGTTCCCTTAGAGTGACGTTCATCTGCCTTCCAAGCAGGGACCCACTGGCTCTTGAGAGTCTCCCACTGAAGCGCTTGAAAGTGACTTAAGCTAGAGAGCTTTTTCTCATCCTGCCCCTGAAGAGAATTTCCAACATGCACCACTAGGGCGCGCCCATCCTGCAATGCAAAGGGCTTCCCAGCAAGTTCCGTGGGCCCTTGCTGGGCCATCATCCCCAGCCAGAAGTGCAGCGGGCGTGGCCCACTAGGGATATGCCCAGATGGCCAGCCCTGTGCTGAGAGAGAAGGGAGAACTCTCTCGCTCTCCCTCTGTTTCACATCCCCAACTGAAACCTTCTTGTCTCTCAACCTAGTTCCCTTTTCGCTGGAAAAAAAAAAGAAAGAGGAAAGGAAGGAGAAACGTCCCTACTGACCAAGCTCAGTATGAGGTGGGAAGGTGTGCGGGAGGGAGGGGATGCTTCCAAGAGTACCTCGTCTTTCTGGATGAGATTGCCAAGGAAACTAACTGACCATGAGGCCGCCTACCAGGGCTCCGCCCAACAGGAGGCTCTGTGAGCCTGTCAGTTGCCATGGTGACTGACCAAGGCCCTGCATGTGTCCCTTCTGGGCTTTCAAGTAGAAAAAAAAGATCTTAAGAACCCAGGAAGTCAGGAAAATGCAACTGCTCAGACAAAAAGCAGGTTTTCAGGAAAATCCATTCAGATCTGCCACAAGTATGGAAGTATACCATTTTTTTTTTCCTGATGATTGTTGAGGTCCTTAAATTTAGCAAGGCGCATGGCTATGCCTTATTGGCTATAAGCGTGTATCGACAGAAAATTCTACTGTAAAAAGTGGATTTTTATAGCACCCCACATTTTGCGCGTAACAGGAATCCAGTCCAGTCCCTGACTGTCTGTTTAGACAATGGTAAAATGAGGTCGGTGGTGTCACCCCCTCATCTGTAATGAGCACACTGTGCTGTGCTGAGCACACAGCCAATGCGACATAGGTAACCCCTCTTATTAATTATGCTGACTGCATTGGTTTCTTTCTTGTTGTTTTTATAAAACACTACAGCCAAGATAACTTACAGGAGAGAGGGTTTATTCAGCTTACGGTTGTGCAGAGTAAGAGTCCACAATGACAGGGAACCGCAGCGGCATGCAGCAGGAATGGTGGTAGGAGCAGGACACCGAGAGGTAACATCTCAATCCCAAACACAGAGCAGAGACAACAAACTGCAGATGTCCTGCGGCTTGCCATCTCAAAGCCACTTTCAGTCACTTCCCCCAGCAACCCTTCACCAATCTAAACCTCCCCAAACAGCGACATTAACCTAACCAAGTGTTCAAATGCCTAAGACATTTCTCATTCAAAACAGCACACTGATTTTCTTTGGCTTCTGTCTGTTTGTTTGTCCTGTGGAATGGAACCCGGGCCCTCGCACAGGCTAAGTTAACACTCTCAAGGGGTTGCACTCCAGCCCAACTGCTGTCTCTCTCACAGTGGACTAAGAACATTTGGTCTGTCAATAGGTCTCTGCAGAACCTTTAATTACCTTCGGATGGGTTTCTTTCATGCAAAAGGTCCTTGGCACAGGTAACTGTGACAGTCGGAAGTTAGTCTGTGATGAGCAGGTAGTTGTTTCTGCTCATGCTAGCACCAAGATTTACAAAGGTGGGAGACCAAAGTGTCTAGGGGAGAAAAAAAATATGTATGTGTTGTGTGTGTGTGTGTGAACATGCACACATTAACTGTTTAGCATTAGATTTTTTTTTTAAATTTTCTATTTATTTTATGTGAGTACATTGTTGCTGTCTTCAGACACACCAGAAGAGGGCGTCAGATCCCATGACAGATGGTTGTGAGCCACCATGTGGTTGCTGGGAATTGAACTCAGGACCTCTGGAAGAGCAGTCAGTGCTCTTAACCTCTGAGCCATCTTTCCAGTTCCTAGATTTCCCCCCCCCCCCGGGGCTGGGGACCGAACCCAGGACCTTGCGCTTCCTAGGCAAGCGCTCTACCACTGAGCCAAATCCCCAACCCCCCTAGATTTTTTTTTTAAGCGTTGGAAACAATGTTAAGCATATGAAAACAATGGAGCAATAGCCCCAAATCTATCTATCTATCTATCTATCTATCTATCTATCTATCTATCTATCTATCTATCCATCCACCCGTCTGTCTGTCTGTCGGTCCATCTGTCCGTCCATCCATCTATCCATCCATTTATCTATCTATCTCTGTCTCTATCTATCTCTGTCACTCTGTGTCTCTGTCTCTCTCTCCCTGGGTTCCTCCATGAAGCATATGGTTTAATGATGTTAAGTACAGTTGTAGAAAGAGAAATAACAAAATCTCTTCTTCCCAGGAAATGAGATTGTACAGTAACATCACAGCAGAAGAAACAGCTTGGCATGAGTAGGGTCCGGGTAGAGACAGGAGATGTCACAGGCAGCAGCTTTGGCCACATGCCACATGGCAGGTGCCTGCCATTTAGGAAGTCATCAACGCACATATGTCAAGTAGAATTTCAGATATTTGGGGGCACAACTCTACCCAATGCAGTCCCGTGGAACAGAGAGAAAGTGGAACATAACAATGTTTCATTTCCTCTTCTCCCAGCTTGTGATCTGATTTTCTTATGTCAGACTCCTTTTCCAGGAGCTTGTTCCGTTGCTTAACCGCATCCGAGTGTCTGTTGAGTCCTAGACCAAGGGTGAAAGGAAATGATGAAGAGATTCTCTAATTTTCCATGCGGCAGGCAATATCTGCAGTGATTTGCACCCTTATAGCATTACCAAAACCCCGTGCCTTATGGCTGTGTGTTATCCCTTCTCTTTAAAATGAGTGTCCCGGGGTTGGGGATTTAGCTCAGTGGTAGAGCGCTTGCCTAGGAAGCGCAAGGCCCTGGGTTCGGTCCCCAGCTCCGAAAAAAAAAGAACCAAAAAAAAAAAAAAAATAAAATAAAATAAAATGAGTGTCCCATGTACTAACTGGGAATTTAGAATTGGTTCTGCTTTTGGAGTGTGTGTGTGTGTGTGTGTGTGTGTGTGTGGTGTGTGTATGTGTGTGTGTTGTGTGTGTGTGTGTTGTGTATGTGTGTGGTGTGTGTGTTATGTGTGGTGTGTGTTTGTGTGTGTGTGTGTGTTATGTGGTGTGTGTGTGGTATGTGTGGTATGTGTGGTGTGTGTGGTGTGTGTGGTGTGTGTGTGGTATGTGTGTGTGTGTGTGTGTGTGTGTGTGTGTGTGTGTGTGTGTATGTGTTGCTAAACACAAAACTCAAGCAATTTTTCACTGGGTCCCAATTCTGATACCACATATAAATAACCTCACTGTGGCCTACGATGGTGGTGGTGTGAAGTCATGTGGTATATAAGGCTGTCTCTCCAGGACCTAAGAATAAGTTAGATCCTCTGACAGAGGGCCAGAGAAGGAAGCAACACACTGAAAGGCCGGTCCGTTATTTATTTCTTCAGGAAGGTGGTAATTAAGTTGCGTGAGTAAGACACTGAGGAATAGGATGATCCAGTTTCTACAGAAACTTCATGAGTTTCTATAGAAATGTAACCTGTATATGTGTGTAGTGTGTAGTTTTAAAAAACATGCTACCCCCTTTGCCCGGGAGCTGCTGCGCTCTAGCCTCTCCTGGCTCCCTTTTGTCCAGTTTATCTGGGGGGGGGGGGCAGTGGCGGTGGCAATCAGCCCCAACCTGAGGTCCTAGAATCCTCAGATAAAGGACAAACAGACAACTTTATCATGTTAGAACTTGCCGGCTAGTCACAACTGCTGGGTGCAGAATCTCCTGCCCAGAAAGGCATGTCCTCGTCAATTATTATCTCAGTTTCCCCTCCTGCCCTAAACTTAGTGGTCTGTATGAGCTAGCCCTTCCAACCTCCTCAGCCCCATCCCATAGCGAAGGCTGCAGGCCCTAGCTGCCCGAACACTTTACATGACTGCTGCTTTTTTCTCAAGCACAGCAGAGAAGCCCTTCTCCTTCCTTGTGTCTACATTTTCCTCTTGGGATCCGGAAGTCTCATGTGTACCTTCCGCCCAGAAATTGGCTCCTGGCCTTCTCTATTGACAAATCAAGAACCAATTAGGGAACTAGACCTTAGTTTCAGCACCTCCCCTTACACATACGCCCCAGGATTTAAGTTGTCTTTATATAGTATTTCAGAATACTGATAGACGTTACACAGGTTGCTGGGAGGAAGAGGTCATCAATACCCTTATAACTGTGAACCCTATGGTCTATGGTAATGACCAGTGTGGCGAGATATGCCTATGAATGCTTAGTGGCATAGCTGGTGTGGAATTAAGGCCCACTTGTCCACTTCCCAAGAGGAAATGAATGCCTGGTATAAATGTGACTGAGAATCCATGGTTAAAGTCAAGTGGTGGTACCCATGGCTTTAATCCCAGCACCTGAGAGGCAAAGGTAGGCAGATCTCTGAGTGTGAGGCCAGCCTGGTCTACAGAGCAAGTGAGTTCCAGGACAGCCAGGGCTACACTGAGAAACCCTGTCTCAAAAACAAAAAACGAACAAAACAAAAACAAATGAAAATTAATTTAAAATTAATCAATTACTTAAAATAAAATAGAAAAAGAGAGAATCCACGGTTAGAGAGAGCTCACAAATATTTTGCCAAATGGAAATTCAATTTAAAACGAGAGGTGGAGAGATACTCGTGCACGCCAATGATGCGGCCAAGCCAGGCAGCGAGCCCTTGCACACCCGCTGTCCCAGCGGATGAGCTAGTGTGCGTCTGTGTGAGTGTCTGAGTGCCTGAGTCTTGTCCTCATTCCAAGTTCACGCTGTAGAGTCCTGACTTATATAGAGCGTCGGTCGGTCGAGGAACCGGTGGTGAGGCTGGTGTTTACGGCTTGCTTGCTTCTGTAATCGCTGGGGGGAAACACGTGTCCCAAGCAATGGTAGGGAAGAAGGGATTTTTGGCTTATGATTTAGGAAAGGAGGCATCCATCCTGGGCAGGGGGAGCACGAGGTGCTGGGGTCATGTGTCTGCAGTGAAGTGATCAGCTGTCTCTTTCCTTTATCCCCTTTTATTCCGTCTGGAACCCCAGGCCGTGGGCTGATGCCACCCACAATCAGGCCAAGTCTTCTCCCCTTATTTAATCCTGTCTGGAAACAATCTCACAGCCTAGTGGCATGCCTTCTGGATGATTCAAAACCCAGTCAAGCTGATGGAGAGCAACTATCACGGGTTATAAATACGGCCGCTACTGGCTTCTGGGATGGCAAACCCCCACTCCTACCAGCAGAATGTGACTCACTGTTTTGGGGCTTCTGAGAGGTCATTTTTCTTCTTTGCTGGTCTGAAAGGTAAGAAGGTATCTCATAGTGAGTGCAGTTTGTATCTTAGCTACACAGAACAAAAAGCAAATCAAAATCAAAACAAAACAAAAATCACGACTGTCTTAGGGTTTTACTGCTGTGAAGAGACACCAAGGGTTCAGAGGTTCAGTCCATTATCATCAAGGCGGGAGCATGGCAGCATCCAGGCAGGCATGGTGCAGGAGGAGCTGAGAGTTCTACATCTTCATCTGAAGACTGCTAGCAGAAGACTGGCTTCCAGGCAACAAGGATGAGGGTATTACGCCCACGCCCACAGTGACACACCTACTCCAACAAGGCCACGCCCACTCCAACAGAGCCACACCCACTCCAACAAGGCCCCCCTTTTTTTTTTTTTTTTGGAGCTGGGGACGGAACCCAGGGCCTTGCGCTTGCTAGGCAAGCGCTCTCCCACTGAGCTAAACCCCCCTTTTTTTTTTTTTTTTTTTTTTTTTCCCCCCGGAGCTGGGGACCGAACCAGGGCCTTGCGCTTGCTAAACAAGCGCTCTATCGCTGAGCTAAATCCCCAACCCCCAAAGCCACACTTTCTAAGAGTGCCACTCTCTGGGCCAAGCATATGCAAACCATCACAATGGCCAAGTATTTAATGTGGGTGTTAGGGTAGAAATCTCAGCTCGCGTCCAAACAAAACACAACGGGCCAACATGGTTCCACATGGAAAGGTTTAAGAAGAGAAGAAGGGTAGAAGGGGAGAGGAGTAGAGGCCGGCCATGAGCACGTGGAAGGAAGTGGAGAGGGAAACGGGGAGAAAAGGGACAAAGGGGAAGAGAGGAAGAGGGAAAGAGCAAGGAGCAAGAAAAGAGCAAGAGGAGAGAGGAGAAGAGAATAAGGAGGGGCAAGCAGCCCCTTTTATAGTGAGTCAGGCCTACTTGGCTGTTGCCAGGTCACCGTGGGGCGGAGCATACCTGGCTGTTGCCAGGTAGCTGTGCGGGTGGAGCTTAGACAGAATGCTAACAGTGGGGGCTAAGGGTTCCAGAAAGTTGTAGTCCATGGCCACCTGACAGGGAGCTCAGCAGCGAGCAGGAACGTGAGCATAAGGTAAACAGAACTTACTGGGACCGACATGGGTTAACGCCCCCCTCTCCCCCGTGTGACTCATTCAGTAAGTGCTGGTGTGGACACAGCAGTGACTTTGAGCATGTAGGAAGTGAATGAGGGCGCTGGCCTCCTTGGCCTGGCTCAGCGTAGCTAGACCTCAATGGAAAGTAGCCCTGTGGGGTTTGTTTGTTTGTTGAGGCAGGGTCCCGCGTCGTAGCCCAGGATGGCTCCAAACGCATGGCAGTTATCCTGCCTCCGCTTTCCTTTTTTTTTTTTTTTTTTTTTTTTTTTTTTTTTTTGGAGCTGGGGACCGAACCCAGGGCCTTGCGCTTGCTAGGCAAGCGCTCTACCACTGAGCTAAATCCCAACCCTGCCGCCCCTTTCCTGAGTGCAGGGGATTATAGATGCAAACCCTGGACCGAAGTCGGTCCACTTGTCTTAGAAAGCTGCCGTTGATACATGGTAGCCGCGCAAAGAAGCAAACTTGAACAGGACTTCCTGAAGGTGGGGCTCTCAAACTCTCCTTTGTGAACAGTTTAACAAAATAAACTGAGGAAAGAGACTTTGGAGCGCCCCTCCCCACCCCCACCATCCCGATTGCTCACGTGTCCTGGGCTCGTCTTGGATGCCTCTTTCCCAGTCATTAGGATAGCCACAGACATTTAGAGCGGATTTAATGTTTCCATAGAAACCCTGTAAATGTTCCCTCCATAGGGAGGGTTTCTTAAGCTTCCGGAGTGTGCCAAGCACAGGTGAATGAAATAAGTGAAACTTGGTGTTTGCAAAAACCTTCCTCCACCCACCCACTACTCTCACTCCCCCTTCCCCTCCTCCTCCCCCACTCCTCCCCCTCCTCACCTCTTACCCCCACCCCACCTCTCACTCCCTACTTCCACCCCCTTTACCCATCCCCCAACTCTTGTCCCCCCAACCCCATCCATCCTCACACCCATCCCATGATCACAGTGGGGAGTTCATCAAACTAAAGTGGCCTCCACAGGGTCCCAGGAAGTTTGGAGTCAAGGTTTGAGTTGGAGACAGATCCCAAATCTCCTCTTGCTTGGCCACCACCCGCCGGATTGGTAAAGCAACGTTCACAATAAAAGCAACTTTGAATGATAGTAAAAGATTGAATTTGGGAGGGAGTTATACAAGTGTGGTTTGAGAAAGGGCTTAAAAGGGGTTAAAAAGGAAAGGCTCTCAACTGTGCACAGATGAGCCTAGGGCCCAAACCCTCCAATGACCACAGTCAGGATGCACAGAGGGTGATGTGCAGGCCGTGAAGCCAGGGATGGACACACTCTGTTGAGCAGGGTAGTAGCTTCAGGAGGCGCCACACAGGGCTTTCTCTGAAACCAACTTAGCCTCAGGCTAGGAGATGGGAAATCCTAGTGAGATGGTTTGGGTTTGAGAATGAAGTGATGGGTTCTTGTACTTTCCCACCAAGGCATTAACATACTGTGTGCACTAAGATATGTGCACTAAGAGGACTCTCTTCATAAATCATCACACGCATAGGCCCGTAGGGAACTCTAAAAGCACAACCTCTTGATTTGAACTACATGGTTTCCCAAACCACAGTTGAAGGTTATTGATCCTTTTGGGGACACCTTGTAAAAATTGTCCAATTTGCTTGTCACATTTGTCTCCAGCAGCTGCTTTGCCAGGAATGACTCCACTGGGGTCAGGTTTTTTTTCCTGTTTCCATATGTCTGGTCTTGTGCGAACTATAAACTTGAAATGTAGGGAAGCCCACGGCAGACAGATGCAGCAACGGGCTGGCCCTGGAGAAGAGTTCAGCTGCAGAGCTGTGCCAAGAGCTGTGCCAGCCCCCAAATTTGATTCTAGACTTTATATAAGCCCTGCTACAGTTAGGATTCAATTTAGATCTTGTGTGACCACTTCCCACAGATAGGAGAAAAAATAATAAAGGCATTCTACTGGAAGACAGTGCCAAGGAGTCTTAGAAACAGGAACATTCGCCTAATCTGTCTTCTACGGTCCACTTACCAAAGCCACTCATAAATGTGTGGTTCAAGCCAGGCATGGTGCTGTAAGCCTTTAATCCCAGAATCTCTGTGAGTTTGCGGCCAGCCTGGTCTACAAAGTGAGTTCCAAGGCAGCCGGGGCTATACCAAAAAACCCTACCTCAGGAAAATAGACAGACAGACAGACAAGACATTGACAAAGCTCCTCTCTCTAAGTAGACCCCTGATTCAAGTATTAGTGCCTACAGTGTCATTGCTAAAAAGCCGTTGCTGAGGGCTGATGTGTTTATAAAGAGATAAAGAGAGAATATGTCCTAGGTTTCAGCACCAATGTTGTGTTTATAAAAAGATAAAGAGGGTGGGGGTTATGTTCTATGGAGGTGTTGGGGGGAAAAGGGTGCCTCTGTGTACCCATGCTGAGGCATCCCTTCCCCCTGAGGGACCAGCCACATGATGGTATAGTATAGGATAGAGTTTATTCAGGGCATGGGGAGGAGAGTTAAGAGGGTAGTAGGGTGGGGGAGGGTTGGGTGGGAGGGGGAGAGAGAGAGAGAGAAAGAGAGAGAGGAAAGAAGAGGAGTAGAGGCTGACCATGAGCACATGGAGAGAAGGGGGGAAGGGAATGGGGAGAGAGGAGACAAAGGTGGAAGAGGGTAAGATAAAGAGAGCAAGAGAGAAAGGAGGGGGGGCAAGCAGTCCCCTTTATACTGTCAGGCATACCTGGCTGTTGCCAGGTAACTGTGGGGGTGGAGCTTAGACAGAATGCTAACAAGGGCTAACACAAACTCTTTCATTTCCTTCACGTTGTCTTTTCATTAATTTTTAAAACTTTATTTAATTTATTTAATTAATTTAATTTAAAAATAATTTGATTTTTAAAAATTTGATTTAAAAATTACTCTTAGGACAGGGGAGGGGGGTGGTACTCAGCGATAGAGCATGCACTTACCATGTGAAAACCTACGGATATTCGTAGGGGGGAGAGAGCAGGGAGAGCCAGTCATGAATCTCAGAACTCAGAAGGCTGAGGCAAGAGGACCATGGGCCACAAACCATGGTGGGGCCACCCAATCCTTTCTTATAGCCTCTGAAGTGTAAAACCTGCCAGCCTTCTGACCGAATCACAAATTTCCATTTCAAAATTTATTTAAATTTTACACACAGGCATCCCACTTCAACACATGTGAGTGTTTCTTGTAAAGATCAATTTAAATATATATATTATGAAACATTAACTTTACCTAAGATTCTAAGATTGACGCTTTTAGCAAATGTCATGCATAGGTCGCCAGACTCCCTCTGGCTAACTCCAGGATCTATGCGAAAATTGTCATTTTGGTTTTTCTTTGTTTGTTTAAGGGGAAAAAAAATATCCCTAACTGTCTCGCTGTCTTAGGTTTTCTAATCTAGGACTCCCTCCTGCGCCCCCTAGGGGCCGGGAGGTAGACAGGCGTCGCTAGGACATGGGCATTTTAAACAGAATCCAGAGGCATATTTCAACGATTCTCAAAGTCTGAGCTCACTCAAAAACCACAGACTCAGGAAAGACGTCCCAACACACTAATGTGAAAAGTCCCATTCTTGGGAACTGAAAAGCTACCCGGAAGTTTTTGTGAGGCTCTTCGGCTGAGCTAATGGCCTCAGGGCTTCCTGAGGAGTTTGTGTTCTTGGTTGTGAGGAAAGGCCTTCTAAAAGTGGCCAATCAAGTTGGGGAGCTCAAAGTTTGCTTCGGGAGGGCAGTTTGGGGCAGCTACAGAAACAAAAACAAAAACAAAAAAACCAAACCAAAACAAAAAAAAAACCCCAAAACAAAACAAACAAACAGTAAAAACCAAAAACCAAAACCGGAACACAGGCAGAAGAGCCAAGGACAAGCTTGAGCAAGCTTGTTGATGGCAGGCCTGAAAAATAGTGACATGGGGAGGCGCCTAGAGAAGATGTAAGCGTCCACCTGAGTTGCTACGCTGCTTACAAGGAATGGGGAGTTAGGGAGTTAAAAATAGAAGACATCTTGGGTTGGGATTTAGCTCAGTGGTAGAGCGCTTGGGCCCTGGGTTCGGTCCCCAGCTCCGAAAAAAAAAAAAAGAAAAAAAAAAATAGAAGACATCTAACCAAAGGAACAGGATAGACCAGCCAGAGTTCCGGGGTCACACTTCCTAGTGAGATGTGGATGCAGGTGGCTCAAACAGGAAGTCAGCTTTGCTTCCAGGGTACAGAACACTTCTCAAAAGTCTTGTAGGTAGAGTAGGGCTTGGCCTTACCCAATTCAGCGAACTGCGTGCGCGCTTATGGCAGAGGTGGGGGTGGGGAGGAGAGTGAAGCTATGGGCCGCCTGTACACCAACCAGTCTGAAGAGGGCGCTAGTTACCCCCCAAAACACTCCCTGCCCTCACCCCGGCTCTGTCCATGTACCTGACTTTTAAAGCGAGGATTTGAGTTGGTTTGGGTTTAAGCACGGTTTTACCCAGTGGGTGTTCCAAGGAAGTTGGTTTCCTGCCTGGTTTTGCCGTACCTGGCAGGTGCTGATCTGGGGCTGAGCAAGCAGGCCTTGAGGCCCAGCCAGGCGGATAGGTGGAGGTGTGAGGCAGGAGCTCTTTAGAAGTAATCAGGCCCTCCCCGGACTTTCCAGGGTCAATTCTTGGCAGGAGGTGAGGGGTTTGAAAGTTAATTATCCGGAACTGACTAGAAGGCTGCGGGCCAGGGCAGGCATCTCCCCAGGACCCGGATGGCTGGCCTTCAGGACCTAACTATGCAAGCGGTTTATCACACTGGCCCAGGTGCGGTACCAGGCGTGTGCCCGCTCCTTTTGTAGCATGCCAGTGCTCTTGACTCTGACACTTGGTGCGGTAGGCCGAGAGAGGCCGTCCTCAGTTCAGGACTCCGAGGGAGCAAATCTTTACCCCGGAACTTGTCCTTTTCGCTGGCATTAGTAAGGTCCGCCTTGGGGACAAAAGCCTGATGGTGCTGAGGTCCCCTGGGAGCCGACGTTTGGCTGCTGGGCATCATGCCAGGAAGAGCCGGGCGTCCTACCGGGCCTAGGAGGGCATGACAGGCAGGTGTGGAGACCCAGGAACAGCTAGAGGAGGATGCCCCAGCTGAGCATCCCCGGGCAGTGTGCGATCTGAGCATCCCTGGGCGCGCGCGGGGCCGGGGTCAGGGGGCGCGCGGGAGAGGGAGGAGCCGCTCTGGGCCGGCGTTCGTAGGGGCCGGGAAAGTGAAAGGGCGGCCGCTCCAGGAAGTCGACGGCAGGAAGCGCACGACGCGGGCTGCGGAGTGCAGGTAGGCGCGGGGACAACGGAGGACCCTCCCCAGCGGCGCGCACCTGCCAGCCGCCACGCACCTGCCGCGGGCCCGCGCCCTGCGCCCCCGCTTCGGCCTCTCCGCAGTTTGGGCTCCCTCTGCTGTGTGGCTGGAGAGCCGGGGACTAACCAAGTGCTTTTCCTAGAATGGGACGTCTTTGAAGTAAAGGCTCCTAGAGTGGCCTTGAGCGACAGTGCGGGGGCGATCCCGTGCTGGCTATGCTGAGTTCCCAGGGAAAGTGGAAGCGGAAGGTTCCCCGAGGCCTGGGGGGCTGGGGTCGCCTAGCTGTGATGCTAGATCCCCTCCCCGCCCCAGGCCGCAAGTGACAGCTGTGAGAAGACGCCTGCGGGAGACCCAGCGCTTTGTCTGCAGCCGCGCGTTGGGGACGTGGGCGTGCCTGTAGCCTTCACCACCCGGCCAAGCGGCTGTACGACCTGGGAGGAGTCCGCTCGCAAAGCCCTTGGGAAAGCTCTCAGCCAGCACCCTGGGCTCCTGGGTTGTTTATTTGCTAAGGAACTGCTTCCCGGAGCCGGGCTCTGTGGCCAACGCAGTGACAGCCACGGTCTGGCTGTAATAAAGGGTTTAAACCACCGGAAAAGTCCCCCAGCTGCGCGCACTACTCCTCCAGCACTTAGGGTTCATCCAGAGATCTTGGCGACTCGCAGGTAAAGATTTGCATTTGAACGGAAGACTCTTCCCTAGCTCTAGATTTAAATTCCTTAAGGTGCCTTTTCCTGGTCTTCAGAGTTCCATGCACCTGCCTGGTGGCTGCCTCCCTCCCTGACTGCCTGTTCGTCCTGGAACTTAAGTTGCATGAAGTTGGGCGAGTTGGTAAATATGTTATTCCGGCTTTACACAGAATTCCCTCCCTTGGTAGTCCCGTTTGCACCTTGTGATCTTGGGAGTCTTTTTACAGGTCTGGTTCCGGGGTGCGTTTTTGTTGTGAGTGGGCTAAGAGCGATGGTGGATCGAATTCTGACCAACCGTTTCTGTTTAATCTCCCATGGGAAATGGAGCCTTTAAAAGCCTAGAAAGTGCTCGATTGGAGGAGTTATAGTTTGTCTTGGTTTAAAACAAAACTCGTGAAGCTGTTGGAGGGAGTTTGGTTCTCAGGTTTGCCCTTTCAAAAAAGGTGCCATAATTTTGAGATGTTGCCTTAGGCTGCTCTGATTTTTGCCTGTGTGCTAAAGCCTAGAAAACCCCCTGGGGCCATTACTCTTGCGTTTGCTAACTTCCACCCACTCCTGAGTCTCCTCGAGGAGTTGATGGGTTCTGGGTAGCTCAGTGCTGGGAGGATCGAGGGGGTGTCTGTTCCTCAGCTCTTGGCCAAGCTCTCCGTGTGCTCCTGAGCCTGGTAGGGGTGCTGCCTCACCAAGGAAAAGCTCCTAATTGCTCTCCTCACCCTGTCCAGTAATAACACTGCCTTCTTATCCTTCTCTCTAATGGCCTGACGTTCTCTGGGTGCTTCTAAGAGGTGACATTTAAAAACTACTTTAACTACTTTCTCGGGCTCGGGATCTGCGCCGAAGCCTGCCAGCCAAGTCACGTGCTCCCCTGCTGTTCAGGGATAGGCAGGAGGAAGTGTCCTCGTGCCTGAGAAGGTACCCCCAGGGAAATGAAACGCCTGGGTGTGAAGACCACCTAGCTGGGCTAACCTCTCATCTCTCTCTTTTTTTTTTTTCTTTTTTTTTTTTTTTCAGAGCTGGGGACCCGGAACCCAGGGCCTTGGCGCTTGCTAGGCAAGCGCTCTACCACTGAGCTAAATCCCCAACCCCTCATCTCTCCTCTTAGAGCAGCGGTTCTCAACCTTCCTAATGCAGTGACTCTTAAATACAATACCTCATGTTGTGGTGACCCCACCAACCATAAAATTATTTCATTGCTACTTCATAACTGTAATTTTGCTACCTATAAGATTGGTAATATCTGATATGCACCCCTGTTGAGGCCAAGACCCACAGGCTGAGAACCGCTGCCTTAGAGGGCAAGCTATGCCTTGGGCTCCAGGAGGCTATGTCAGTGGCCTTCATGACCTGGAATTTTGAGGGAACAAGTTTTAGAGATGCTGTCCAGGCCAGCAAGAAAAGGACTTTAAAAAAAAAAAAAATTATGTGAGCACACTGTTGCTGTCTTCAGACACACCAGAAGAGGGCATCAGATCCCATTGCAGATGGTTGTGAGCCTCCGTGTGGTTGCTGGGATTTGAACTCAGGACCTCTGGGAGAGCAGTCAGTGCTCTAACCACTGAGCCATCTCTCCAGCCCCAAAAGGGACTTTGTTAAGCAGAGTTCTCAACCCCCTAAATGTAGACTTGACATCTGTCCATCCTCCAGTGCACTTCTTTCAAGAATGGATACCCAACCCCCACCGGGCTACATCATCGGCTCGGTGGTGAAATCGCTAACATTATTTATAGAAGCCAGGAGCTCTCCCCACCCCCCGCAACTCTTTAGGGCCTTTGCTGTTGGGTGTTTTTGCACCTCGATATGACAGATTGGTTTCCCTGGTCACAGGGGTGAAATTTTCAGTATTTTAGTGGAGGGGGAGGGGGAATGGACTCTGGCTTGCTATTTTTTAAGCCCTGTGCAATTGAAAACAAATCGTTTAGTCAAAACCATCAAACCGCAGCAGAATTACTTCACAGGTACATTCGAAGCACATGTAGGACCAAGCCCAACAAACTCATTCTGAGCAAACCCCTCTTTGGAAGATACCATTTACTTATGGAGGTTTGAGCCAACGTCCCCCAACTTTTGGTTTAGTCTGGAGGTAACCCTGCCTGGCCTCCAACTCAAAATGGACCTTCTATCTCAGCCTCCTGAGTGCTGAGATCACCAGGCCTAAGTCACTGGGCTGACTCCCACTGAGTTCTTTGCTTTTGTCCTGAGCTGGGATATGGGACAGGGAAACCCTGCCCTCCCTGAAACTCACCTACAGAACCACTCACACTGGTACTGATGGACTGTCTACTACGCCATGGCCTTCCTGAGACCATGTCTTTGGGTCTCGTTGCTTGTGCCATTATTAGTTTGTCTTTTAGCTGGAGAAGTTAAGGGAGCAGGTGGACTAGTGGCCCATCACTGCAGATCTGTGTAGGGTCAGGAACAAGTGACCTTTGCTAAGCCCCCGTGGGCCCTTGGGAAAGATAGAGCTCTCCTAGCTGAGGTGGCAAGGGCCTCCACACCTCTATGATGGTTCTGGGGCTGGTCTCTTGGAGTTTATTGGTTGTGTTTATGTGACCTGCTAGGCTTGGAACCCAGAGTCTCCGCCCTGCTGTTCCACTACCAAGCCAAACCTCAGACCAATGCACGCGGCTGTGGAAAGCTCAGAGGAAAGGAGGAGATAGATGAAGAAGTATTTTCCACTTTGGAAATCTACAGTGCCTTAGAATATATGTCCTGAGGGCGGCTTGGGCTCAGGATAGGAGACGTGCCTTCCGGAGGGCTGGACTCCTTATTAGTACGAAGGCTTTGTTCTGCCCCTTCCAGAATTGCCCCTCTTCAGCCCAGTTCTCAGAGCATGCTCACAGGAGAGGGAACCACAGTGGCACATGGGAAATTCACCCCTTCCCTGTTAGCCGTGTCAGACTCAATTGCAGACCCACGACCTAAGCAACTGATGACTGGTCCCTTCTGTCATCCTGCCCAGGCCATAGTCCTCAATTGCTAAGGCTCACAGGAAGCCTGACTGGGGAGTAATGAAGTGAACAAGCCTAGTGCCCGCCCCGTGCTCTGATAGATGCCCATGTGACTGGACATAGACATATGTTTCGTGGCCAGACTCATCTTTGGAAGCCCTAAAGGCGGAGAGATGAATGCCCACTTCCCTGCAGGAATCATTAGAGCATCATGTGACCTCCAATATGAGCAAACCTCCCTGAGGCACCCGTGGTGCGAGCTTCCTCTGGTATCCGCAGTGTGGCCTTTGGTTAGGCGTGGGGTAGCATCTCCCCTTCTGTAGAATGACCGGTGCCTGCCAGTGTCTCTCCAAAGTACTCTTGTAAGGGTCACGGATTCTTAATGCCTCTCTTTCTCCCGTAGAGCTCATCTCCCTGATGGAAGGAAGAGGGGACAGGACCCAGTAGAACCCATCTGAGGTTGCTTCCCGGGCCGTGTGAACCGCAGGGCTGTCAGAACAACTTTAACCCGTTTCTCAAGTGGCTGATTTCCGGACTAGAGCACCGACTGAGGTCAGGGGGCAACATAAATGGCTCCGCTCCCCGTGGGCGTCCGCTTCATCATCTCCTTCTCCAGGGATCAATGGTAAGCTCTGGTGATGGTCTGTCCTCTGGAGTATGTTTTGGGGACAGAACAATAGTGGGCATCTGGTGACTTCTTAACTCATATTCTGTTACGGAACATGGGTGTCCGTCTTTCCCATAGCTAGTGAATGGTGGCTGCTGTGACCTGTCGCCCTCAGGAGGTCTGTGTTTCAGTGGTGACACCACAGACAGCATCTGGACTTCTGGGTAGTTTGGGTGACTTTTTGAATAACCCACCGTTCTCACAGAGAGAATAACACTGGTCTGTTACCCTCCCGTCGCAGTAGAACACAACAAGGGTCCAGGCTACTTAGAGAGGGTAGGGTTTGTTTTGGCTTACGGTTCCAGAGAGTTAGAGACCATCTCGGCCGAGACACACAGAAGCAAGTGGCAGGCGAGACTAGTAATGGGGGTGGGGGCGAGGATAGGGGTGGAGGGGGGTGTCTAAACCCAACTTCCTCTGGCAAACCTGTACCACTCAAACCTCCCCAAATACCACCACCACCAAGGGACCAAGTGTTCAGATGCCAGAGCCCGGTAAGGGGACATTTCTCATTTAAACCACCACAACCTGCCGTGAGCAGGATTACGAAATGGTGCTCATGAAGTAAGGCCCGGCACCTCTGGTTCCGGATGAGTGGCCTAACTGGATGGGACAGAGCAGAGGTGAAATCGACAGACCAGAATGCCACAAGGGAGGGTGTCCCTCCTGGCTGCTCTGTGACTCTGCCGCCTCACAGGGGGACCCAGTCTTGCCATCCTCCTTAAGGGGGCGGGGGCGGGGGGTGATGCAGAGTGGAGCTCCCCAAGCTCTGTTCCACCCTTCTCCTAGTCTGTCAGGAAGGGAAAAAAAAAGGTCCCCTTTCTCCTCATGTTTTATTTTTGTGGTGCTGGGTTCGAATCCCGGGCCTGGTGCGTACTAGATTAAGCACTCTGGCGCTGAGCTGAGGCCTCCGCCCTTCTCCTCCCGTTTGATGTTGAGTGCTTGGGCACAAGCAGGTTAAACCGAAGAGACAGGTGAACGAGAGACTAAAAAGATTTGTATCACGTGTTCATGGAGGTTCGCAGAGAAATGTGCGCCCGAGGGCCCATGGAGAACCTGGGGCTCATTATCGTCTTTAATAGGAGACATGGCAAAGGCCACTGAGGAGGAAAACACACGGATTTTTTGGGAAGGAAAAAAAAGTTCTTAAGAGCACAGGTAGTGGGAACCGATTTTTTTTTTTTTCTTTTTTTTTTCTGGAGCTGGGGACCGAACCCAGGGCCTTGCGCTTGCTAGGCAAGCGCTCTACCACTGAGCTAAATCCCCAACCCCGTGGGAACTGATTTTATCTGTTGCGGCTGATAGAGAAGTCTCCTAGCCTTTCTGGTTGCTTCTGGGAGACAGAAGGTTTTGTTTGTGATAGTTAGTTAGTTACTTAGTTAGTTAGTTACTTAGTTACTTAGTTACTTAGTTTTCTAAATCTTTGGAAGCTTGCTTTGAGGCTCCTAAGAGGCTTCCGGAACTCAGCAACTCTCCACCCAGTCTTCTATACAGACTCATTTTAATCTACTCAAGGCTTCACACAAGACCACTGGGCTCCAAAAGGTCACAGGGTGGCTTTGAAACCACTTGCAGATGGCATCCGTCAGTGGCTTTCCTTTGAGGCCTGCTGAGACTCTAGCCACACACCCCTTTAAACACTTCTACTGGGAGACTTTTAGCTTGTTTTATAAATAGATGGTGGTTACTATTTACTGTTTACCCGTCTCTGCACCTCCCTCGCGCTCTCTCTCTCTCTCTCTCTCTCTGTCTGTGTGTGTGTGTGTGTGTGTGTGTGTGTGTGTGTGTGTGTGTGTGTGTGTGTGTGTGTGTGTGTGTGTGGCAGTGGTAGGGTGCTTGCAAAGCGTGAAGCCCTGGTCCAAGCCTCTAATCAGTGGTCATGTTATCTGCCACATCCAGTGTCCAGCAAGATCTCTGGCAGTTCCTCTTCTCATCCAGGATCTGACACAGGGCCACAACACTGCGTCTCCCCATCTTGTGGTTTTTGCCTCCTTTAGATCTAGAAATGTCCCTTGGCTTTATCCTTTGTGACCCTGAGTCGCTGAAAGGTTCAAACGCATGTTTTATGGATGGTCTCTCGTTTTGGATAAGCAGATGTTTGTTGAGCTGGAAAGTCAGTGCGTTTTTTGGCTTGTGGGGCTGGGAGGGGAGGGGCTAAAGATACTATGGGGGAGAAGGAACTAGGCATGTGGGGATGTAATGAGAAGGGATCCTGGAGATCCAGAACAGGTTTGCACAGCTGGCTCCTGGTCTCCTTTGTCTGACTCCTTTCACTGACAGGAGCCAGCATCTCAGAGACATACTCATGCCTCAACTGGCAGGAACTGCAGAAGATGGCGGGGACAGCAGAAGATAGGCAGGGACCACAGAAAATGGGCCGGGACTGCAGAAGATGGGCAGTAGGCTTTGTGGTACCAGGAAACAAAGCCATGAGTGAAACCCAGAGGGACTATTGCTTGCTGACCAGGTCAACAATTTGAGACTTCAAATAATTGATCCTTGGAGTAGACGATGGCCCATCGACAGAATAGCACCTGATGTTTCCTCAAACATGTCACAGTCCACGAGTCCCTGGAGCAGGCCCATGCTTCCTTCCCTAGGAAGCCAGCCTCCAAATCTGGGGGGGCTGGAAGCTGGGACCTAGGACCAGCCCCGTCATCTCATAGTATGCTCCTACAAGATTCATAGTCTCTCCTTAGTGTGGAAAACAGACCTGTTGCCAAGGTAGGCAGGATCTTAGGTGAACAATGTTCGTCTCTGTACTGGCTGGTTTTGTGTGTCAAGTTGACCCCAAGCTGGAGTTATCACAGAAAAGGAGCCTCACTTGTGGAAAATGCCTTTGTGAGACCCAGCTGTAAGGCATTTTCTCAACTAGTGGTCAAGGGGGGAGGGCCCAGCCCATTGTGGGCAGTGCCATCCCTGGGCTGGTGGTCCTGGGTTCTATAAGAAAGCAAGCTGAGCAAGCCAGGGGAAGCAAGCCAGGAAGTAACATCCCTCCATGGCCTCTGCATCAGCTCCTGCTTCCTGCCCTGTGTGAGTTCCAGTCCTGACTTCCTTTGGTGATGAACAGCCATGTGGAAGTGTAAGCTGAATAAACCCTTTCCTCTCTAACTTGCTTCTTAGTCCTGATGCTTGTGCAGGAATAGAAACCCTAACTAAGACAGTCTCAATGGCATCAGACTCTCCTGACCAAGGCTCTAACAAAGATACAACCTCCCTTCCATATCTGGTTGCATGGCTTTCTGAGTTCAGAAACGGTTTGGGTTCATTTCTAAACCAGCCACATTGACGAGTTATTCCTCTAAAAAGTGCGTGTTGAATCCCTGCGTGACTGAGCCAAGACCGGTTGATATCCCAGTGTCTCTGTAATAACCTACCTTTCGTTGACCTTTGACTCCAACCCACCCGAGGAGGTTTGTCAGCCCTGCTCCCTGCTGCTGCTTCTCTGAGGATCCTGACACGGGAGGATACTATTAGCTATTTGTTTCATTTTTGTAACCAAATACCTGGGGAAAAAAGGCCACCTAAATAGGAAGGGCTTATTCTGCATGCCTGAGGGTACAGTCTCCCCTGCTAGCCAGTCCTATCATGGATGGTACCATGAGAAGGGCCTGAGGCTACTTGCTCTGATCTTAGTGGTACAGGAAGTGGGGCCAGTCCGGAAGCCTCACAGCCCACTCCCCAGAGATCTCCTTCTCAGTAAGCAGATGGCAATGGTACAGCCCTACAAAAATCATGTCTTAAAATATTTTGAGGGTTATTGGGGGTAGAGGGAGATGTGATTTTTGGTTATTGTCGTTGTTATAACCTTACTGGTTCTTGAGTGGCATAGATGATAGTGTTATGTTACAGTGTCAAATATAAGCGATAACCCCCGAGGAGAGTCCGGGGTGCATCCAAGCCCCGAGCTGGCTAATGGGATGTGAGCTTTTTGCTTGAAACTGGGGCTAATCCAGGCTCCATTCTTGTATTGGCATGAACCGCTTGTCATATCTGCATAAGGGGGCCCTGGAAAGAAAATGCAGAGCCCGATGGCTTCTCTTCCATTACCTCATCTTCCAAGCCCACCTGTAGCATCACATTAAAGCCAAAGACTTGGTCCTCTCCCGGAACAAAGCACCACGAACCGGATCCATCATAACTTGGAAGGCTGAGGGGTCAAGCTGAAAGTGCAGTAGGGTCATGGCCGTGTGGTGGTTTCAGGTGACCTCTTCCTTCCTCCTTCAGGTCCTTGTGCTGCAGTATCTCTGGTACCAGCTGCATCACGCTGGCCTCCGTCTCTGTGGCCACACTTCCTTCCTCCTTGCTGTCTCTGCATGGGCTTTTGCTTTTTCACTCTAGCCCTGGCTATCCTTGAACCCACACTAGAGTCCAGGCTAGCCTCAAACTCGCAGAGATCCATCTGCCTCTGCCCTCTGAATTCTGGGATTAAAGGCCCGTGTCACTATGTCCAGCCTCTTCTTTTCAGAGGAGGACATTAGTCCTTGGGTTTAGGGCCATCCTAACCTGACAAGACCCCAGGCTAACCCATTACGTCTTCAGAAGCTTATTTCTGAATAAAATGATGTTCGGAAACCCTGTTCCTGTCTGGGGGGGAAATGGTCTGGCAGAAGGGACGACTTCAAACTCCTGCTTTACAAATGGTGACAAGGATGTCTATAAAGCTACCAAGTGGAAGGAGGGAATTACAGAAGAATCCTAAGGGACCTCACCAGGAACACACAGGAGCCTCTTCTCCCTGAGGCCAGGCAGGGCAAGATGGCCGCTAGCTGAGAACAGCTATTACCTGCAGACCCTCCAGGAAGGTGAAGGACAATCAGCAGCCCTTGCCTCTCCCATCCACACCCAGCTCCTCTAAGAAGCTGAGGAAAAAGGAAGGAAGAAGAATGACTTTGGAAATGGAGGAAGTAGGCGGGGCCTCGGCACCAGCCCCTTGAAGATAAGGCTTCCTTTTTCTGCCTCAGGGAAATCCTGCCTGCTCTTCATTGACCTTTGACTCCAGCTCACCCGAGAAGCCCTGACTCAGTGAGGCTCTCTCTTCCTGAAGGATCCATTCATGACTTCACCAGCATGAATGAGGGTTTGTCCTGAGGAGCCCTTTTGCCTGTGTCCTCCACACCACCTTCCCAAGCCACCTTCCCAGAGCCACCTTCCCAGGGCCACCTGCAGAAGGGCCTGGTAGAAATTGGGGCTGAAAGCTACTATCTCCTCATCCTCACATCTCCTTGCCGGAAACCTACTGAGACTGAGGAATGTAGTTTGTCCGGGCTGGGCTCTCCTCAACCCTTATCACTCACTATGGGGAGTTTCAATTCCAGCAGTGGAGTAGACAGACAGAGCCTAAAGCCATGAGTCATTTCCCTGCTAGGTAAAGCCTTAGCCATGCAGCCTTGGGCAGGGGCCACTGGAAGATATCCCAGGCTCCCGAGTCAAACTGAGAGGCTCTAGAGGGACATCCATGCACAGGTTGAGGACCTGGAGAGGAGCTAGAGTCCAGCTGTAAGCTGGAGTTTAGAATGGGGTTACTGGGGGTCAGTGGGTGGAGTCTCACACCCAGCCTCAGGCCATCAGGGGATGGGCCACAGGGCAGCTTCAGCCAAAGGATGGAAAGTACCTTCTGTTCTGCTGTAGGGAGGCTTTCAGAGACAGACAGACAGACAGACAGACAGACAGACAGACAGACAGAGGCAGAGACGGCAAGAGACAGCCTGTCCCTGGTGGGGCAGTCCCAGCTCTGTCTCCTAAGTGCTTCCTTTTCTTCTTGTCACCTGGTGGGTTTGGACGGCAGGTCCTGGAAGAACTCAGGTTTCCCCCAGAGAGAAGAGAGCTCAGACAGTTCCTTATTCAGAAGCAAGTTTCTTATATTTTCGTTTGTGAGCCTTATCTTTTAACAGCTGAACCATCTCTCCAGCCCCAGAAACAAGTTTCTTAATGTGAATTTGGCCCTTTTTTTCCTTCTACAGGACTACTACCCTGCCTTCTTCATTTTTTTTTTTAAGACTTATTTATTATATATGTACACTGTAGCTGTCTTCAGACACACTAGAAGAGGGCATCGGATCCCATTACAGATGGTTGTGAGCCACCATGTGGTTGCTGGGATTTGAACTCAGGACTTCTGGAAGAGCAGTCAGCACTCTTAACCACTGAGCCATCTCTCCAGCCCGCCTTCTTCATTTCAAACGGAATCTTTTTTTTTCTTTCTTTCGTTCTTTTTTTTTTTTCCGGAGCTGGGGACCGAACCCAGGGCCTTGCGCTTGCTAGGCAACACTCTACCACTGAGCTAAATCCCTAACCCTCAAACGGAATCTTTAATAAAGTCTGGAAATGTGGGTGTTTTTTTGGGGGGGGCTTTTTTGGGGGGGACGGGCTCCAATCCAGTTGTTTGGTTTTTTTTTTGTTTTTGTTTTTGTTTTTTTTTCAGTTGTTTTTTTTTTTTTTTTTTTTTTTTGGGTTCTTTTTTTCGGAGCTGGGGATCGAACCCAGGGCCTTGCGCTTCCTAGGTAAGCGCTCTACCACTGAGCTAAATCCCCAGCCCCCAGTTGTTTTTTTAAAAACATCTTTTTATTCGTTTTGTTTATGTGTGTGTGAGTGTGAATACAACACCTGCACTGGTGAGAGCGGAAGTCAGAATGTGACTCTGATGGAATCTCCCACCTTCAACTCTGTGGGTTCGGGGCTCAGGCTGAGGTTGTCAGGTCCTTTAACTCACGGAGCCAACTCTCCCTTGCAGAGCTCCCCACTCTGACTGGCCCAGGCTTTAGACCGTCTCTTCTCTGGTCATAAGCATCCTGCAGAGATGGTCGCTTCTTGTTCATGGTTTCAAAAGTCTCCCAGTCAGGGGGAGACAAGTGTCCCTGCAGCACGTCTTCATTCTTGCCACCCTAGCAGGGCTCTGTGGGCTTTATAGCAAATGGTGACCTCGAGAAAGGGTTTCTCTGGGTGTGGATAGCCACTCACACGCAAACTAACTGAACAAGCACCAGGGCCTGTAGGAACCCCACTTTATCAGTTGTCAGTTTATTAGTGAGGGCTGTGTGTGGGGTGGGACCCTCAACCCTGGGGTCTGACACTATTACTATGTAGATTGGTGTCAGACGTGGCTTGAATTGTAGAACCCCTCCAGGCGGAATCCACTAGAGAGCTGTTTGTTGTGGGGACATGGGTCTCACATATTGGGGGTGGGAGGGGTGGGAAGCAAAAGATGTTGGCTTTTTTCCCTAGCTCCTACAGGGCTTCTGAGAGAAAAACAAAAACAAAAAACCAAAAGCAAAAACGTAACCATAAATGTCTGATTAGAGCAAGCTGTATTTAAAAGTCTGCAAGGGGCCCTAAGTCAGGGTTTCAGAGAATAGCCCCTCTCACTGGCTTTTCAGGTTCCTTCTATGGAGAAGGGTTAGAGTTGAGAGAAAACAGCTGTTAAGATCATTGGCTGTTAGCACCTTCACTGGAGTGGGAGGTCAGGGCTCAAGGCTACCTGTCCTTGTGAGATTGTAAATGGGACCGGTGTGGGACTAACACAGCATGGCACCTCTCATGCTCCTATTATATGTGTTCCAGGTATCGGGCTTTCATTTTTATGCTGACGTTTCTGCTCTACGCAAGCTTCCACTTATCCCGAAAGCCTATCAGCATAGTGAAGGTAAGAGATCTTCACACACCTGGCTTGGCTGGCATCTGCAGGAGGAGGAGGAGGAGGAAGTGGGCGGGGATTGCTAGAGACAAGTTACTCTAGCATCTTAGTTGTGGAGCCTTTTTGTTACATTTTGATCTTGCTTTGCTTTTTAAGGAACTCAAATCTTTACAATGTTTCAGGCTTTATCCCCTCAGAGGCACTACTGGGTTGGACTATGGTTCCAGAATTCCCAAACTTAGTTAAATGATTGTGTTGTCTGGGTTTTCTTTCCTAGTAGATCCAGTCTTAAATGCTTCCCCAAGTGGCTCCTACTCTTGGTGTCATTTGACCCCTCTCTTGAGCAGTCTCTGTAGTACAGACACTGGGGATCCTGGGAGAGCAGGTGACAGTTAGGGAACAGGTATCCTTCTAGCCATCAAGTCATCCGTTTCCATCAGAACAGGAAAGGAATCGGGTATGTTTTTCACCCCACCTTATTTGTATGTGGGCTGACTGCAGAAATGAATGGCTTTTGACTACTGTAGAAGAACCAAAGACGCTCCCCGGTGCCAAGATCAGCCTATTTATGGCTCTGTTCCCTGCTTGCCTTCCAGCAGTCGGCAGGGACCTGGTCCCAGACTCTGGAGTTATGGACTTCCCAGTTGAGCTGGGCTAGCTGCCCCAGAAAGGTTTCCAGTACAGGAAACAATGTGGATTGCTGCCTCTGGGGTCCTGTGTGCCTTCTCCAGTATATTCATTCCCTAAGAAGATGCTAGTAAATGGTAGCCAGCAGTTGCTGTGGAAGCACTTGGAGAGCTTCAAGAAAGAAGGTCTTTCAAAGAGGACTGGGGGTAGGAAAGTAGTGGGTGGCTTTAAAAGCTCTGACGTGTGACATGTGACAAGGGCTCTGACATCAGCCCTGGAAATCGGAATGCTGTCTCTGTGACTCTTTCTGCCTAGAGAATTCACGCTTAGCTCCTGACAGAGGGATAACACAGAAAACAAACATCAGGCCACCCCTACAGGGGGTGAGCGCTGAAGATGTGGGATCAATCAGAGTCAGGGGGCCTCGCTAGGGCTTCCAGGATTGACCTGGAAAGGTTAGGTCTACGTGGTGGGTGAGGGACCACGTCCAGTACCAGGTAGAGAGTAGAGTGTGACCATGAGTCATTGCCTGTGGGACAGGTATGGTGAGTGAGGTGGGCCTCGACACTGGAGGGTCTCTAGGGCAGGACTTTGCCCTTGGACTCTGATGAACACAGGTCAAGGTCAAATTCCATTGCCTTAGGTATGCAGAAGTGACATTAGGACCTCTAGGTTTCTTGAGGAGATGCCTTAGTTTGAACCAGAGCCCCATACCCAATGGTCCCAAGTGCTTGTGTTTGCTTTCTAATACAGTCCTCACAGTGGCCCAGGGGTATCATCAGGAATAAGCAAGCTTGGTGTCTTCTACATTGGTCCTCTGGCTCCAGGGTCTCGTTTCTATTTTTTTAAAAAAAGAATTACTTATTTATTTTATGTATATGAGTATGTATGTGTATGTAGCTAGCTGTCTTCAGACACACCAGAAGAGGGCATCAGATCCCATTACAGATGGTTGTGAAGCCACCATGTGGTTGCTGGGAATTGAACTCAGGACCTCTGGAAGAGCATTCAGTGCTTCAGTGCTCTTACCCACTGAGCCACCTCTCCAGCCCTCTTACTATTTTTTAAAGATTTATCTAGTGTTTTGCCTATGTGTATGTATACACATTGAATGCATAACTGGCTTCAGCCTGAACCTTGAATTATGAACAATTGTAAGCTGCCCAAAAGGATGCTGGGAACTGAGCCAGGGTCCTATGAAAAGTAGTCAGTGCTCAGAACAACTGAACCATCACTCTAGCCCCTGGGCTCTTCTCTTAACAGGGCTGCCCAGGAGTCTCCAGGGCAGCTAACAGCTTGCATACGGTCAGCATCTAACACCTAGACTCTCCAGTGCACCTCTGTGTGCAATGCCCTTATGTTAAGTCATGAAGGCTGCTTTACCTCCTGAGGCAGACAAAGCTGTCTCTACCTATAATTTAGATTTCACAGAGCCTGCAGCTCCCGCTCTAAATGACACAAATGAGTCAAGGAACGGGGATGATTCTATCAGGGACCCCGTGAGTCACCATCTGCAGTCTGTATTTCCCAGAAGGTTATAAACAAAACTGGAATACATTTGCTTACTGGACCCCGACTGAGAATGGGCCGTGATTCGCCCAGTGACCGTGACTCATTTGTCAAGTGATGCCAGGTCAATCAGAGTGACACTCGCCTCAACTATCACTGATTGCTTTTATTTTTCTCTGATTAAAAAAAAATAGTACCTTTAAAAGCACTCTGAAAAACCTAGAGCTGTGAGGACAATGTTGTCCCCTCCCATAATCCTCCGCCTGCAGCCAGCCATCTTTATTTGAGGCAGATGTCTTCCCTGGCTTGTAGATAGATGGGGGTCTATGCCCCAATGGAGGGGAACTTTGGGGAACTGTCCTCCAGGCTGGGCCAGAGCAGAATCTTTAAATAGATGGTTTCTTAGAAATGATATCACATGGTCCCTGAAGAGGGGGGAGGGAGGGAGGGAGGGGAGGGGAGGGAGGGAGGGAGAGAGGGGTGGGGGCTGGCTTAGAGGATAATTGTTGACAGACCTCTTTGCACACAGAATTGGAAGTGTTTTTTTTTTTTTTTGTTTTTGTTTTTGTTTTTAAAGTGCCAGGGCAAACAGAAAAAAAAATTTTAAAAGGCCAGAGCTGTCAAGGAAATCTGTTTTATGAAAAGTTCCAGTGCCTCCCGTGGTCATGGGAAAACCTCAGCAGAGATTTCCACTTTAGACGAGGTCTCTCTACATGCCCCAAGCTGGCTGGGGGACTCCCCAAGAAGAGAACGCTGACTTCAGACTCACAGAGATCCACCTGCCTCTGCCTCCTGAGTGCTGGGATCAGTGCCGTCACACCCAGCCACTTTTTTTAATTAAATAAAAGAATCCTAAAGTTTATATGAAAAGATGCTCCTTAGGAATTAATTCCCCAAAGATGGGCGTGGTAGAGGAGTCCGTTGATCCCAGTGCTCTGGAGGCAGAGGCAGGACAATCTCTGAGAGTTCGAGGCCAGCCTGGTCTACCTACATAGGGAGTTCCAGGACAACCAGGGCTACATAGAGAGAGCCTATTTCAATAACAACCAAAAGGAGAGAGAGAGAGAGAGAGAGAGAGAGAGAGAGAGAGAGAGAGAGAGAGAGAGAAAATCGCCAGGAAAGTGTTCAAGGATAACTTTTTAATAAAACAAAATAAAAATATAAAAAAATTAATGCATTTTGTGGTACTATAATCAAAGTATTGGGCTGCTGCACAAGAACAGGCAAAAGGCTTAGAATAGAGGAGAGTACAGCTCTGTTTTTAACTCCGGGACTGCTGCCTTGGAATGGGTAACCTTGTCAACTTGAGGCTGAGTGACACCCAGGAAGTAAGAGAATTCCAGAAGAATACGCAGGCTCTGACCTGTCAGTAGATGAGAACACCACGCCATTCAGATTTGAATAGACACTAGGGACACACTGGAAGATCCCTCTAGCCAGAGGAAATAGATCACTGGGGGTTGGGTCTTACAAGGGCATATCCTGCCTAGGCCCCGCCCACCACGATACCCCGCCTTCCCACAGCTCAGAAATGTGAAGCCAAGGACAGCCTGCTGACCTAGTAAGCCAAGAGCCAAAATACAGCCTTTTATTAGTTCTTTTTCTCAGGCATTTTGTCACAGCTCTCAAAACAAGCACCCCTAATTAACACAGAAACATCTTCTGTTGTTGTTTTGACAGAGTTTTCCTCTGAAACCCAGGCTAGCCTTGGGAACTCTGCCGTGATCCTGTCTCGGACTTCTGAGTTCCACCACATGTCCCACCACACCCAGCTAGTATAAATGTCTTTATTGCAGCATCCAGAGGGAAAACAAAGTGCATGAACAGATTCAATAGGTGAAAGTTTGAGAAAATTATGGCATTTTGAGTAAAAATTTAGGTCACTGAAGATAGGCTCCACTATTTTATTTCTATATGTATGTATATGTGTATGTATTATGTATGTATGTATTTATGTATATGTGGGGAGGGTGCATTAGGAAGTCAAAAGATGTCCTGTGGGAGTTGGGTCGTTCCTTGTACCTGTCCTGGGAATTGAACTCAGGTCCTCAGGCTTGGCAGCAAGCACCCATGCCTGCTGAGCCATTTTACTAGCCCTGACACCCTTTTGACTGATCAGATCTTTTGTGTATGTGCATGTGTGTGTGAATGAGAAAGAGGATGTGCATACACACGTGTGTGCATGTGTGCTTGTGTGTGTGTATGCAGGTGTGCATGTATATACATGCGTTTGGAAGCCAAGAGATCAACTTGAGGAGTCATTCTTCAGTCAGATTCCACCTTGTTTGTTTTGTCTTGTTTGAGTCACCGGCCCAGAACTCACCAAGTAGGCTAACCCGGCTAGCCAGCTATGCTTAGAGACCTGCCTGTCTCCATTTTCCCAGGGATAGGATCCAAAGCACCCACTGCCACACCCATATGCCCCCCACCCTCACCCCAGCATGGGTTCCAGAGCTCTAACGGAGGTCCTGGAGCTTGCAAAGGCAAACACTTTTTTTCTTTTTTTTTTTTTTTTCTTTTTTTTCAGAGCTGGGGACCGAACCCAGGGCCTTGCGGTTGGTAGGCAAGCGCTCTACCACTGAGCTAAATCCCCAACCCAAGGCAAACACTTTTAACCGACGAGGTTAATCTCCCTGATCGTTTTATTAACCAACTGTTGTAGCAGGCTGATCGATTTTCGGCGTAGCTTGTTGAAAGATAACCCTGTAAATTTTTGCGAGGGATACTGCTTTGACGTAAGCTATGGGACACGCCCTTCCCTGAAATGTTTCTTTGGTAATCAGTCCGTGGGAGCCTTGTATTGTGAGGTCCGAGTTGAACGTCTTCCAGGACCTCTTGAATGAGACTCACTGAGGCAGTGATCGATGGAAAAGCAAGAAGAGTTTAGTTCCGCCGTCTCAGGGTCCTCCCACTTCAAGGGGAGACGACCCTGAGCAGACTTTAACAGAGAGTTATATACCTTGCAAACAACTGGGGCAGAATTCAAACCATTGGGGCAGAATTTGCACAATGGTAACTAAGCAGGGTACTGTGCACATTTGGTGGATCGAAACAACTTTCAGATCGGACTCAGTGTACCCTTCAAGACTTTCCCAAGGGGGGGAGGGGTGTGCGTCGGTTGGAAGCCACAGTTTGGCTTGTAGCTGTCTCAGGAAGTAAGCCAGCCTTTTTTTCTTCCTGGAAGGGAGGGGTCCTTGTGCTCGGGAGGTTTGTGGTGGAAATTGTCCAATCGGCCCCAAGTCTGGCTCTTTAGAACGTCTCACTGCAGTCTGACGTGAGAGTTTGTTCTCCCATAAACACCAGGCTTTCGTAGCAGACATCATTGAAATATTAAACCAGAGCGATGTAATTGAGAATTAATGTGCTTTCTTAAATATCCCCCGAGTTCTTCGACCTTTGGAGGCAGCCTCCCAGCAGGGCTACAAGAGAGGCAAAGATGACGGTGAATGGCTTGGGAGGGGTGTGGATACACTGTATCCATCAAGGGTAGAGGTTAATTGTAGGAGCCGCGCCTAAGCACAGCCGAGCCAACAGCTGACCCTGTTGGAGGGTAAGGACCTGGGTGGTGCCCTCTGAATGAGCTCCATCCTTCAGACTATGATGTCATTCTTTGTCATGCTGGCTTCAGAGCTGATGGCCAGGGAGTGTGACTGAGGTCAGTCAGTTACAAGCAGCCATAGGTCTCAGCCCAGGCCTGTCTATAACCAAGAGCCCGTGACCGTAACGAACCAGGGTTCTCGATGCTGCTCACCATGGGCAGGACCTGAAAACCTTTCCAGAGACTTATGGAAGATCCTGGATCATCTCTAACCTGGTCTGATTTCCATGGGTGATGTGCCCCAGACAGGTTAAGCCACTGGAGATAATGTCGATGATTCTATTCCGTAGAATCCATATCCCTCGCTTCCGTGCAAGGCTAACATTAGAAACTTACTTAGTCTGGCAGATGAGTCCCTCCTGGCTTGTGGCTGTCCTCAGTGAGCAGCAAGAGAGAAACGTCCTTGGGTGTGGTGGCCTTGAGAAAGAACAGTGTATGGAAGGCAGAAACTCTCACCTATTGAGGTAGCCAGAAAACTAAGGCCTCAGAGATAGAAATGGGACACACACACACCACACACACACACCACAATTTAGTAGCCCTGACGGGTAGCAGCCTGAGTGGGGAAGGGCCAAGTGACCGTGTTCTGTTCGGCATAAGACAGAAGCCAGAGAGCCTCTGTGGCACATGGATGCTACCAGTGAGGAGACAGTCACTTCAGTTTATAAGGTGGTGAGCTTTTGGTGTGACATTTAAGTCAGAACAGCGCAGGGATGTGCTCAAAGCCACCGCTGTAGAGAAGCTACATTCACGTGCCGTGCTGGGGCTCAGCGACTTGTGTCCAGAAATCTGGTATCCAGCCAGGATGATGAAGGCAGCCTTTCGGACAACAAGGCCCCATAGCTATTCTGTCCCAACGGAGGTAGACAAGCCTATCGCCTGCTTAGGGGCCAGGTGGCTCCTTGCCCCATGCTATATAGCAGGGCTAGGATTCTGTACCAACCCCCAGGCCCCGTGACTCCTGAACACTGGAAGGATTTCTTGTCCTCAAAGGAGCATCTCCCTGACCAGAAGTTCCTCCTTGTCACCTTTCACCCACACCTGATAAGGTTGCTTCATCTGTGTTCCCTGTGACCCTGGACCTTTACTAAATCTAGTGGTAGGGGACACGGGTATGATAGTGAATTCCCTATCCCTCAGTTTCCCCGGGAGAGATAGCCCTGGCTACTCCCGCTGGAAGTATGGCCTCCTTCTTTAGGTGGCCCCATCCCCATGCTGTGTAGAAAACCTGGTATTGACCGACACAATCTCTGTTCTGTAAGTGGGCGGCAGCCTCCTGCAGATGGGGAGATGGAGGGAGGACACTTGTGACTTGTCAGTCCTCACGCCCCTCAGCTGCGTCATTCCCTCCTTGCCCCCACCACCAGTCAGGCGCCTCTGCCCTAATACAGCTTGCTGGTCCTGGTAGGCTGGTGGCCATCTGCCTTGCTGGTGTGTGTGTGTGTAGATAGATAGATGATAGATAGATTTATAAATATATATAATTTGTATGTATAATTTATATATTTACATATAAAATATGTAATATATATGTATAATATAATACATATATTAATCTTAAGTGTCTGTTTGACAGGTCTTTGCCTATACACCTGGATAGCCAGGATCTAGGTTAAGGCTTTTTCAGCCCCCTGTGCCAGCCCCTACCATCCCCTTCTAAGCAACAATAAGATTTATCCTGCCACTAGGGGTGTCTTGCCTGTGCTTGAACTGGTGGAAATGAAACTGCGCAGCCCACGTTTCTTTGTCTATTTTCCTTTTGAGATCCTCATTCTTCCATTCCTGTAGCATCCAGCTGTCTAAATCCAGCAGTTAACCCTGTTCTTCCCCCGAGGGGCAGGCCGTCAAGGATGACTGGCAGTTGGTCCTCAGCTTGATGCTCTCTTGCCTCCTGATGCTACCTCCATGTTAAGCCTTTCAGAGGCTGCTGGTGCTAGGCCCTGGCTGCTGTGTGGGCCATGAACTGGAGTTCTTACAAAATGCTGCCGGAGCCTCCTGTCGACAGCGGGACAGCTCCTGCGGAACTCAGACACCTACCAGAAGCCTCCCTGTGCTCAGAGAGCTGTTGCTGTCCTGACTGAGACATCCCAGTTGAACACTCCCCCCACACCCCCATCTCTGTCTGTCCTAGGGTGAGCTACATAAGCAGTGTGCTGCCGCAGATAAGCCTGAACCAAGATTCGGTGGCCCGAGCAGCAGTACCAGGCGTAGCCCCACCCACTGGCTCCTGAACAACGAGACCGAGACCGACTGTGGCTGGGCCCCCTTTGGTGAGTTTGGGTCAAACCCTCTGCCGCCCAGGTCTCTTGGCAGCCATCCACTGGAGTTTCTACAACCTGGCTAGTCTCAGGACAGTGACGCCATCCTCGGCTGTGAATGTGTTTCAGGGATGACTGCCCCCTAGCAAACACCCGCCCACTGCGTGAAGTTATGTCTGTACTGGGGAAGTCTCTCCAAGATAGCTTGCAGTGTGTGCTGTCCCGAAGAAAGTCCAACCCACCACAGTCAGTCAGTCAGTGTGGTTTGCCTCCAACCTGAGGGACACATTCAAGGACAGCTTGAGAGAGAGGTGGCTTTTACTTTCCTTCACAGGAAGCTAGGCTGTGATGGTGTGTGTGTGTGTGTGTGTGTGTGTGTGTGTGTGTGTGTGTGTGTGTGTGTGTATTTTTAAGAGTTAGAGCATCAGGGTTGGGGGATTTAGCTCAGTGGTAGAGAGCTTGCCTAGCAAGCGCAAGGCCCTGGGTTAGGTCCTCAGCTCCAGATATTAAAAAAAAAAAGAGTTAGAGCATCTCCCTTTCAAAGAGATTTACAGAATAAAGTTTTCTGTTTTATAACTCATCTCTACAACATGTCAGATAACTCCAAGCCTTTCTGTTGGTTCTCAAACCCACGTAGATAAGAACAACTACCAGCAACTGCTTGGAGCCCTGGATTACGCCTTCCTGTGTGCCTATGCCATTGGGATGTACCTGAGGTAGGAGTGCCCATGCTTGAACCCTTCCCAGACTTGTGGGCCCTGTCAGTCCAGAGAGGTACAGGAGGTAGATGGATCTAGGAGGTACTAGATGTTCTTAGGGTCAGGAGGCAAACGCGTGGGTGATTTAAAACCTCGTTGATGCTATCAGCCCCACCATATTTTAAAATAACATCAGGGAAGGGTTAGCGAGATCACTCAGGGATAGGGTGATTGCCTAGCATACACAGTATATAAAAGACCCTGGATTCAAGCCCCAATACTGGGGAAAAAAAATAAGGAAAAACCTTATAGGAACTACAACCTTTATCCCAAGAGACTTTGTTTTAGACATTGATCTTCAGAGCCTGGGAGTCTCGGGGTATCCTTATAAATGTTTATATAACTGTTTCTCTCAGAGCTTCCCATCATGTGGATTCAAGATCCAGGGCCCTTCCCAGCCCAGAGGCCCTATGGCGGTGACAGATTGACAAGTGGTTCCTGCCAGTGGTGGAGATAGCCCTCCTCCTCAGATGTAAATGCCACACGGAGCTCAGAGCTAGTGTGGATGAGAGTAGGGTAGGAGAGGTTGTTCAAGGGCTGGTGTGTGAGGTACGCTGGATGCTCAAGTCTACAGTGTATGAGGTACACAAAGAGAAGTAAGGTGTGGGGCCTGGTCTCCACCTTCCTGCCAGCCAGATATCCGACCCAAGAAACCTCGCTTAGTAAATAAAGCCAGCTTCTCCTGTAGCTTACCAGCGAGTGTATCGTCATGGGATTCTGTTGGACATGAAGTCCATAGAAAAGTCTCAAAGAGGGAGGTGAGAGCACCTGCCTCATTGTTGATGGGCCGGGTGCTGTGACAAGAAGGCAGGACAGCCCTCAGAGCGCTGGGAGGTTACCACTGAGGTCTTGAATGGTAGCATCACATGACTCTGTAGCCCGAATGCACACGGGGGAGGTGGGTGGACCCTGGTCTTGCCTGACAGGATCATCAGGTGTGGCGTGGGTGTGAGTCCTGTGTGAATCAGATATGATTCGGGGTGGCGTCCATTCCATCAGAATTGTCCCTCAATCTCACAGAGGAGATGAGGGCGCTGGCACCAGGTGGCCATAGTAGGGGACACCTCCCAGCAGTAGCCAATGGCAGCCGCTCTTGGGAACCCATATGACTTGGTGCCTTGTCCTGAGCCTAGGCAGGTTTGCAGCCCCTGACAGGTCTCCCGATCTCTAAAGTGAGCATGGTTGAGTGGAAACACCTTGACTGCTTCCCTAGTCTCTGTGATCAGGTTCTGCTCTGCTGAGTGTATCAGCCCAGGGTGTTGTGGTTGGATAACACTCGAGTAATAGTGTTCACGGGTCATTTGAGTGGCTCTAGGTAGATCCTTCCTGTTTGGTGAGCGCAGAAGGGAAAAGCAAGCAAGCAGGTTCTAGAGGTGACACGGGAACAGTGTCACTTACTCCAGGGGGCTGCCCTTGGGCAGGCAGGTGTCTGTCCATGTTCTCTGATGGTTGGACTCCTGGAGTGGGTAGGTAGAAGCAAATGTGGCTTGCGGATTTTCTAAAGATTTATTTCTGAGTGTGTGTGTGTGTGTGTGTGTGTGTGTGTGTGTGTGTGTGTGCACGCGTGCATGTGCACATGCGTGCACATGTGTGCTCGGGAATCCATGAAGGCCAGGAGAGGACATCCAAGCCCCTGGAGCTGGAGTTACAGGCAGCTGTGAGCCTCCAGATGTGGGTACTGGGAACCAAATCTCACATCCTCCAGAAGGACACAAGTGCTCTTAACCAGTGAGCCGTCTCTGTCTCTGCAGACCCCACTGAGTTTGCAAAGAGCACAGAGGGCTCTCATCGTGAGTCTCTGTATCTCCGTGGTGATGTGTAAAGCAGTAGATAGAGGTGTGGCGGTGATGGATAGCAACCGGTTTCACACCTGCCCCATTATGAAGCCAGGGCCCTGTCACGCTCCTCCACACCGCCACAGTTTGACAGTCGCCCTACCACACGTCCATAGCTCCCTGAGCCTCACTGCTGTCTTAGGGCTCATGCTCTGCCCCACCCGTCGTGGTTGTGGCAGGAAGTGGTTGGCCGTGCAGGGGAGTGTTATTTTTGCTGACCCACCCGACGGGTTTCTTGGTCACCACTCAATGGAGTTCACAGTCATCCCCATTCCAAGTTACCATTTGCAGCTTCACGGTGACATTTTAAAACAGCTCTGTGGGTTGGGGATTTAGCTCAGTGGTAGAGCGCTTGCCTAGCAAGCGCAAGGCCCTGGGTTCGGTCCCCAGCTCCGAAAAAAAAGAAGAAAAAAAAAAAAACAGCTCTGTACATTGGCTCTGTGTTGTCAGTATAAAAGGAGGCTTAACAAGTAGGGCAAGTCCTGCTTTAATAGGTAGGGTGGGTGTGAATTGCGGTGTGAACTTTATTGTTGGACAGTTAGTGGGGTTTTTTTTTTTTTTTTAATGAGAAACAAATGAGGGTTTGTTTTGTTTTTAATGAAAAATGAGGCTAAGGGGTCCCATGATAGCGTGTGAGCTCCAAGGGAAGCATTTCAGTCCAGTCTCCAATGGTGGGGCTAGGCAGTCTGGAAGCACAGAGAATAGATGGTGTGGGGCATCCGGGAGACGTGGCCAGAGCTGTTAGCAGGGTGCTGTGCTGTTTCCTCATGCCTGTCTCTTTCCTTGTTGCCTCAGTGGCATAATAGGGGAACGCCTGCCGATTAGGTATTACCTGACTTTTGGGATGCTGGCCAGCGGCGCCTTCACAGCTCTGTTCGGCTTGGGCTATTTCTACAACATTCATAGCCTGGGCTTCTACGTGGTGACCCAGGTAAGGTTCTGACCCAGGACGGCAAGTTCAGGTCCCAAAGCCGACCTCTGCTAAAGAGAACGGATGGTAGATACTAGCGAGGGACAGAAGAGCGCCCCTCCAAGACCAAGGCTCCCACAGCCGTGGAAAGGCCCTCCTCCCTTGTACTCTGGCATGTGGACGCTTACTTTCTGTTCTAGGAGCTGTCCGTGTGCGAAGCGCTAATGATCATGCCAAAGCGGCCATGGGGCCGGCCAGAGGAGAAGAAAGGGTTGGCTTGGAGCCATTGCCGGTAGAGTAGGGGTATGAGGCCTTCACTACAGAACCAGGGAGAAAGGAGAGGTGGGACCAGTGGCCCCAGTCTTGCCCTCCTTGAGGGCCCAGCCTTTGCGGCACCTCTTAGCTTCTGCCCTCTCCGGCAATCCTGTGGGCAAATATTGACTCGTAAGAGAAATAGGGCTGGCCAACTACTCCATAGGGCCAAGGGTGGGGAGGCGTGATAGGAAACCAAAGCGACTCTTGTTTGATTTTGGTTTTCATGACTGTGCTCAGCCGCTTTCTTGCAAGCGGGCTGTCAGTTACCCCCGGTTGCCAATGTCCTCCCTCGGCCACTCAGGTCCCTTGCATTCGTGGCATAGGGCTCATGCTCATCCAGCAAGCACCTTCCTGTAGCAATTCAGCCACCTCTAGACTGTCTATAGCATAAAGCACAGTATGAATGAATGCCGCGTCTCCAGTTGTTACGCTGTTTGGGGACCATTGGCCATCCGGTATGGGTGTAGCCATTATAAGCCCAACATTACATTAGACCATAATGTCGTACAAAGTCAGAAGGGAAAGAGAGCCAATTCCCTGAGTCCCAACATGCTCCTCTGGGAACGGCCGAGCTGCCAATCCTGGAATGGCAGTAGATGGGCATGCTGCCCTGCGCATGCTTCCCGGAGGGCCCGTTTCCCCAGTGATACAGCAGGGAGCTGGGCTGGGCCCTTTGCTATGGCCTCAGTTCTAATGACACCAAAGTGAGCCTCCTGGTATGTCCCCTCTGTTAATTGCAGGCCCAACACCTGCTCCCCAACACCTCTTGGAGAGGGCGGGAATGCATGCCAGGGCTGGGTCAAGGCTGCTTTGGCTTCTGAGAGGAATATTCTTCTTGGTTAGTCCAGGGGAACACGTGCCATTTCCAGGCTGAGTTTGTAGCAGTTTGTAAACCTGTCTATAAAGAGAAAAGTTCTTGTCTTCACCGAATGTTTAGATTCTAAGGAATCTGGAATGTTTGAGTCCGACCTGTCAGGAGAACGTTCCTGGCTGTGGGTCCTCGCTGGGTTGGCTTTATTTTTAATTTTTTTTTTTTCTAGGCAAAGTCTCATATGTAGCCCAGGCTTGCCTCAAACTCACAGCATAGCATTCCTCCTGAGTCCTGGGGTTATAGGTGTGAACCACCATGTAAGGTTTGAGTTGGCTTTTTTACATGGGTATGTGTGTGTGTATTTGCATGCGTGCACACACGTGTTATTTTTTGAGAAGGGAATCTTTTTTTTTTTTTTTAAAAGATGTATTTATTTTAGTTATATGATTACACTGTATCTGTCTTCAGACAAACCCAGAGAGGGCATCAGATCCCATGACAGATGGTTGTGAGCCACCATGTGGTTGCTGGGATTTGAACTCAGGACCTCTGGGAGAGCAGTCAGTGCTCTAACCACTGAGCCATCTCTACAGCCCCGGATCTTCTTGTATTACCCAGGCAGATAGATGTCAAACTCCTCTCCTCAACAGTCCTTCTGCCTCAGCCTCCCCAGCAGCTAAGATGATAGCCCTGCACCACTATGTATGCCTGGTTTTTATATATATAACGTATTCATGTTTCTATATATTTTATGTATGTGAACTACATATATATTTTACATTTCATAGCTTAAGCGATCTGTAAATATAAACCTTCCATCTCGCCACTGGTGGTGAGACAGAGTGGGAGCCGCCCCTCCCAGGGAGGATGGGGCGGGACTAGCCTCTCCCCTCCGTGAGCTTCCTTTTCTCCCTACAGATCATTAATGGACTGGTGCAGACCACAGGCTGGCCCAGTGTCGTCACCTGCCTCAGCAACTGGTTTGGAAAAGGAAGGTGAGGGAAATAGTGGCCCATTTCCCACATTTGTCGTCCCACCCCCCACGCCATCTCCCCTACCTTCCCCCCCATCGCGCGCGACAGATTCAGATGGAAACTAGACCAAATTATATTCAAGTTTTCTTTCAGCCTATTTCAGAAACTTTAATGAGGCTCTTCTTGGAAGCAATGTACTGAGATCTCCAAGATGGACGCTCTATAGTTGTCATGGGGTGACAGCCTCTGTCTCTACAGAACCCAGCCCTTCCCCTTGGCCACTTAGGCAGGTAGCGTGTGTGACCCCGGACTCCATACCAGAGAGCCGTGTGGCCTCAGCTTCCCTCATACTTGTGGGACATAGAGAATCTGGGGGCCCACCCCAGGCTTCTTGAATTGGAGCCTGCATCTGGCCGTGGAGTTCGAGACATTCTGGCAGAGGTCACCCGGGCCATAATTAGCAGGCCTGAGCCAGCTCTGGTGATCGGACTACAGTATTTCAGTCCCCGCCTAGCTTAGCTGGGGTTAAGTAACCATAGAGACACCACCCGCCATCTCTGAGGCTAAAATGGGAGATGGACTCAGAAGCCCAATTTAGAAAGCTTGTTTTAGTCATTTGGCACGGGCACCAGTGCGAGCTTCTGTCACCGAGATAGTCAGACGACTACCGTGTTTGTGGAGGCCCAAATTGAAATCCTCTGCCTTCTAAGAATCGTAGGAAAAGCCCTCGTGCCTCGACTTGAGGATCTCTTGAGTAGCGGTGAACTGTGTACTGATGCAGCCCGAGATGCGGTTCTCCGCAGAACATCGCAGTCTCGCTCCTCCGGGTCACTCTGGTTCCTCTGGGTCACGCTGGCTCCTCTGTGCATCCTTCCTGCGGCCTCCCACCCCCACCCCCGTCATGCTACCTCGCTACTTCTTGCCCTGCAAGCAGATCACAATTTGGGGCTACAGCGCCCGCTCACTGTCCCATCATGCTGTGTTGTAGGCGTGGCCTGATCATGGGGATTTGGAACTCCCACACCTCCGTGGGCAACATTCTGGGGTCCTTGATTGCTGGTTACTGGGTGTCTACGTGCTGGGGCCTGTCATTTATTGTGCCCGGGGCCATCGTTGGAGCCATGGGGATAGTGTGCTTTCTCTTTCTCATCGAACGTAAGTATACATGGCCCCTAGACATGGCCACCTTGGCTTTAGTCTTCACGGCGAGTTGGTTAATGTGGATTCCAGTGCTATGGGTGCGTGCCGGGATTCACCCCAGCAATCTCCTAGCCAGACCCTGTACACAGTTCCCCAGCAGCCCATTCTGTCTTGGTGTTGCTCTGTTTTCTGCTCCTTCCCGGTTTCCTGTCGAAATTCTTTCCCCCTTATCGTCCTGTCCCCGTTCTTACTTAGCACCTTGCATCGTCAAAGACTCTCAGATCTCCCTCATACATCCACCCGAGGGCACAGGCCCAACCCTATGTGCCTGCACCTGCTCACACCTGCCACCTCTACACGCCAACGCCAACGTGGACTTTGTCAGTTTGTGTACACAGCAGTGAGCCCCGTCCCGGGCCATGTCATAAAACCGTGGTGTGGCTTAAAGCCATATGTCTTATGAGGCAAATCGTCCACAGACAAGTGAAGCCCATGTTGTATTCCAGTCAATTCCAGACTTCTGACTTAACAAATCTTGAAAGCGATTTTTTTTTTTTTTTTGGTTCTTTTTTTTTGGAGCTGGGAACCGAACCCAGGGCCTTGCGCTTCCTAGGCAAGTGCTCTACCACTGAGCTAAATCCCCAACCCCTTGAAAGCGATTTTTAAAGCGAAGGGCCTGCAAGGGAAAGGTCTGAGCAGCCAGGTTGAGGTTGAGGAGCCAGGCAGGCCCTTAAGACCTTCATCCTGGTCTCAGAAGTGAGGCTGGCCATTTAGTTCTTAGGTTTATTTTGTTTTTGTTTGTTTGTTTTTGTTTTTGTTTTGTTTTGGTTTTTTGCTTGAAGCAAGATGAAAGCACACGGCTCTGGTATATCAGAGTAGCCCCAGACTCTGTCCTCATTTCCCTTCCCTCTGTACACACTAACCTTGCCTCAAACCCTCAGCTTCCATGCTGTCCAGAGCTGCCGTTGCCTTGCCCAAGAAAAGAAGGTATTTTAGTGAGCTCCATCCCTCAATTCTGATTTTTGCCCGCTGCTTAAGCTGACCTGTTAGTTTTTCATTGGCTTCCATCTTGCCAAACTAGGGGGATGTGGCTCTCCCGGCCAGCTCTCTGGGTAGTGAAAATAAAAATGAACACTCAGACCTAGAGCTTAGACGGGCAGCCTATGAGCAATGTGGGCCACTGCTAAACCCCATTTCACGGTGTCCTCCGGAGGCTCAGGAAATGGTATGTCGGCTGATGTGCCGGCTGGCAGGCAAGTGCACTGTGGGACAGGCAGGGCCCCGTGGCTTCTGTACTTGGGCAACCGGTTAACTGGTATGTCACTGGAGTTCTCAGAAAGGCCATTGTGCCAGCTGTCTTCCTGGGCCTTGTCCCCTCCCCTCCCCTCCCCTCCCCCAGGTATTGATCTGCTACTTACCACACACCTGGAGATTGACAGTGCCTCCTCACTAAGGCTCCAGGCTCCAGGTCCACCCTGTCCCACTTCTAGAGTCCCCAGGGATGGTGTTCTGGACTTTAACTGATGGGGGAGCTAGTTCTGGGTTAGGAGAGTGAGGGGAAGAACAGAGGATGTGGCACTGGTCAGAGAGGGTAGGTGATGTCATTCACCCCGGTCTTCCCGGACAGGGTGTTAGCCCCACTCAGAGCAGGATTATCCAGAACAGAGAATCGCTGTTCTCACCTTTCCGGTACCTGACCTGGCGCCTCCTTCCTATGTGGCCCAACCCCGCCCTTTATGCTATTCTTCCTCATCTGCCCCAGAGCAGACAGTTTCTACTCCTTAGGCCCACGGAACCTTCCAGCCAGCTGACTAGGCCTAGAAGCCGCAGACCTGATGTTTGCCCGTTTCTCTGGGAAGTCTTCCAAGAGCCAACATAGTCAGGACCATTCCTCCAAGCTGCCCTGTGCCTCCTCCTACCCGGTCCTTCCTGGCTCTGTTCAGGAACGTGGTTGCTGGTGATGGTGGAGCATCCTAGTGCCAGGACAGAGAGACAAAACCAGGACCCTGGTCTCAGAATCGGCCTCCGTACTGTACTCACACGTCCTTCCCAGTTCCTGGGTTTCCTTATTAGACATATAAGCCTTCAGCACTCACTGCCAAGCCTGGTGGAAAAACCATCTATTTAAAGCTTCTTCTTCCTCCTTCCACACTTTGCTCTCCTGATGTGGGGGATGCCCTTCGAACCCCGTTCACACTGGCTGCTTTGCGACATCAGCCACCTCCCGCCCCTGTTCCTGCTTCTGCCTCTCTTGGCCACTTCACTGAAGTCTGTGGCTTGTCCCCAATATGTGGCCTAGGCCACAGACCTGGTCGTGGTGCCCGGTGTGATTCCCTTCTTCTTCCCTGAACTCCGCAAGGCTGTCTCCAGGGCCCGGTGCTCAGCTGTGTGCTCCTTCAGTCTCTGGACCTTGAGGACAGCTCCCCTAAACCTCTGTACTGTCCCCTCCCATGCCTGAGGTCATCTATCTCTAACTTTAAGATCTGAGCTTGGCCCTGCTCCCTCCCCCCCTACCTTGGGGTTAAGACCCTCTTCCTTCTCTTCTTCATCTGTCATATCTGGGACATCTTCCTGGGTGGCAGGCAGGGACTGTCCCATATGGAATGCTTCCTGCCTCCCTGACACCGTGCCAGGCCCCAGGGCCGTTCTCCCACATACACAAGTTCACAGGGTTCAGGGACAAGCTGCTGTTTATCAGGGGAGCTGAGTGACCACCCAAGGCCCAGAAGGCCACCAGATAAGTTTGAGGTGCCAGAAACAGACAGGGTCTTTTCATAAAGTGTCGAACCACCCTAGGTCCAGAAGGTCACCGGATAAGTTTCAGGTGACAGAACAGACAAGGGAGGATCTTTTCGTGACGTTGCTTCCTTGCAGCGTCACCAGCCTTCCATTTCCTTCAGGAAGGCGTCTGATTTCCGCCCGCTCTTATTTCTTAAGAAATTCATCGTCCACGACAAACGCTGCTCTGACAGGGTTCCGTTGCCCTTCTTGTCTTTTTGTGTCTGTCTAACGGCTCTGAGGGTCTACCAGTCCTTGGCTCAAGCTGATTGACTACACTATTAAGCTCCTAATGTATTCGTACCCTCGGGCTGCCACACGCCCATCCGCCCATCCGCAGTCGGTGGAGGAATGGGAGGGGAGCCAGCTCCTCGCCAGCCCCTTGGCCTGGGCTGTCTTTCTTCCTTAGGCGTCTGTGTGGTTAGTAAGAGCACCAGATGGTGTCTTGTTCCTGTCAAATGGACCTTATTATATGCATTCAAGGACACAGAGCCAATAAAAGCTACGGTAATGATGCACACCCAGCCACTCTCATACCTTCCTCATCTGTTCCCGACTTTGCGGGAAGAGGCCCTAAAACTTACATAGCAGGAAACCCCCGGGTAAAGAACAGGTCCGGTGCCAGCAGCACCCTAAGGGCTTGCTGAGGGAGGGCGCTAGTTGAGATTCATTTGCTGTGAGCCGTAATGCTCAGTTACCCATCTCCTGTTTGCTCTTTCAGACCCAAAAGACATCAAGTGCTCCTCCACCCTCCCCACGGTAAGAGCTCCTGTGTTTCTGTTACCTTCCCAGCCCACACTGCCAGTGCGGAGTCTGTCTCAGCCATCGCCACCCACTGAGCCCTTCCTGCTGACCAGCTCCTAAGTCCTCAGCTCTCCCTGCAGAGGTTGCCTGAAACATGTCACCCCCTGGCTTGACTGGCCACCTCAGTGGCTCCCATAAGATCTCCTCGACCTGTTTACCCTCTGCCCTGTCAAGCGTTAGGATATCAACCAGATCCTTGCTCTAGGGACAGTGCCCGAATTGCGCAGCAGGGGGCGCCAGAGCTGCTTCCTGTTGAGGCTTAACAGCTCCTGGGCTTCATTGGGGGGGTGTGTGTGTGTGTGTGTGTGTGTGTGTGTGTGTGGGAGAGAGAGAGAGAGAGAGAGAGAGTGTGTGTGAGTGTGTGTGTGAGTGTTTGAGTGTGTTAGGGGAACATTTTGACACTTTATTAACCAAAAAACAAAGATAAGGGGTTGGGGATTTGGCTCAGTGGTGGAGCGCTTGCCTAGGAAGCGCAAGGCCCTGGGTTCGGCCCCCAGCCCCCAAAAAAAAAAAAAAAGAAAAAAAAAAAAAAAAAACAAAGATAAGCCAAGAAGACTACTATATTCTGGAGAACTAGATGTGGCCAGTATTTGAAAGTGTTCCCAAAGCCATCGCCACGTGGAAGGGTAGATTTCAGAGTCGAAGTTCACAGAGCTGGTGATGTTTCTATTGTGATCTCAGTCAAACGGGGTAGTGGGCAGCGGTGTGGAGGGGAGGAGGGGTGGGCTCTAGACACAATAGAACCTGGCTACTCACTTGCACAGGTGAGTACCTGTCCCTCTGGGCAACTGGTAGCCACACCTGTGGACGTAGCTTCTAGAAAAATGGCTTCTTCCTCATAGCCAGCTCCAGACATACAGGGGAACCAGGCCAGGCACAAGTTCCTGTTTTCTCCTGCTGACATGTGTGTGAGGTAGGGCTGGGTCTGCCTGGTTGATTCTCTTGGTCCAGTAAAGCACATCTTTATTTTCTCCTCTTCAAATCTCGGAACGAGTCACTGGGCTCTCCCAGAGCTTAGCTGCCCTGAGGGCTCTATGGTAAACAGAACAGTTGCTATTTCCACACCCCTTAATGTTCCACAGTGGGGTTCCGCCTCAACACATGAAGCCATGGGGCTGCCCAGCCTTAGCGTAGTAGAATTGAAGTAGGAAAAAAAACCTGTCAATGAGGCTTCATCATAAATTCAAGACTTAGTGTTTCAAATGGGACCCTCTGAAAGGAGGCGGTCCCACAGAAGAGGGGTGGGGGGGTCGGATATTTACAAACTGTGCCTGGGCAGAGACCCACATCTAGAATACTAACTCATTACTGAGACACCCAAGGACACACAGGGTCAGAGGACCAGAGCAGATACTTGTTCTAAAAAAAACACACAGGATGGTGGGCAGGAAAGTACACGTCTCACCATTTGGTTGTGAGTGGGCATCAGGGGAGTTGGTCAAACTCCACAGGGCGGCCACCATGGGTGTTGGCGTGAACGTGGAGGGATCAGAACTCTCACCTCACCGGGGCGCATGGAAAGGGATGCCGCCGCATGGGAGGTACAGTCACATCTGACCCCGCAGCCCCACTCCCAGAAACACACCCAGAGAATCACGATCGATCGATCGAGCAAGAACCTGGGCACGAAGGTTAGCCACAGGGTTAAAGCATTGCAGCCGTGGGACAGAACAGACAGCTGCGAGTCGGTTAACAGATGCGCATTCTATGCGATCCGTTCTGTAGCGAAGTATTCTGATCAGGACGCAGACGAAAGCAAGCCCTGTTGAAGCCATTTTGCTGAACTAAAGAAGCGAGTCACAGAAAGCCACAGCCTAAATACAGTTCCATTTGTACGAATGCCTGGCTACTAAGCTATAGCCCAGCCCCTCTGCAAAGCATCCAGAAGAGGAAAAGTCCAGGAGGACAAGCAGATCAGGTGATGGGGGCAGGGCACACAGTGACAGTGCCATCTCTAAAAGTGAGGGACATTCCGGGATTGAGGTCAGTGTCAGATACAAGGCTCCGACTCACAGACCACTGAACGGTCAGCTTTAAATGAAGTAGCTCGGTGTACGTGTTTCTTTGGAGAGTCATGCATGAAACAGCAGCGTATTTCTGATTGTCTCCCCACCGGTTTTTTTTTCCCCCTGAGAATTTTTTCTGCGATAAAAGAAGTGTTTATTTCAAATAAAAATGTATTGGTGAGCTGGAGAGATGGCTCAGTGGTTAAGACCACTGACTTGGTTAAGACCTCTTCCAGAGGTCCTGAGTTCAAATCCCAGCAACCACATGGTGGCTGACGACCATATGTAATGGGATCTGGCGCCCTCTTCTGGTGTGTCTGAAGACAGACGGTGTACCCACATACACAAAACCAATAATTACTGGTTTTTAGTGTGTAAGCCTTTGCCTCTGTGGATGTATATGCACCGTGTGTATGTTTGTGTGCGTGTGTATGTACGTCAGATCCCCTGAAATTGGAGTTAAGAGAGTTGTGAGCTACTAGTTAAGTCACTGGGATTTGAACTCAGGACCTCTGGAAGAGCAGTCAGTGACCCTAACCGCTGAGCCATCTCTCCAACCCCAGAACAAGCATTCTTACCAAACTCTAATCACATCCTTTTCTTCCAGCATCCCAGAGCCTCCGAGAACGGCATAAACAGATTCAGAGTACAGAAGCAAACCACACGCAGTGAAAAGAACGGGCCTCTGGTGAGTAACACACAGCTTCCACCTGCTGGATGTCTTCAGAGATTCAGAACCAGTCTCTAAGCAACTGCCTGTCCCTGGGGCTCAGTCATGCATGTCTCAGGCCTCCAGGCCATTAAATCTCCTTATATTCCTAGAGGGTATTTGAGTCAGCCTTGTTGACTTTCTCTGGACACTCAACTAGACTCATATGTATACAATCAACTCTGAAAATTATCCAATAATTAATTATAATCCATCCTATAATTGTTCACTAACAGGAAGCACTGCTCAGGGTTGTTAGGGACTGGGGGACAAGTGCAGATGGGAAGTGAGTGGACTTGGCACCCCAGGTGCTGTTCCAGCTGGCCTCAGCAGGTGTCACTGCAACACAGCTGTATGGCAGGTGGGTATTGCAGGTGTAGAAGCACTGCTCAGGGTTGTTAGGGGTTGGGGAGCAAGTGCTGATGGGAAGTAAGCAGACCTCAGCCACCTGGCACCCCAGGTGCTGTTCCAGCTGGCCTCAGCAGGTGTCAGTACAACACACCTGTATGGCAGGTGGGTATTGCAGGTGCGGACACACAGTGAGCTGGGGGTACAAAGTGATATCAAGAATTCATATCACAGGCCCAAGACAAGGTGGCAGATGTCATGAAAGGTCATCTCTCAGCTTCCTCCCACTATCTAGATGAAGAAACTGAGGTACAAATGCGTTAGGTTCCTGATTTGTAACCTGCAGAACGAGCCCAGATGTCTTCTCCATGCCTGGCTTTTCTCCCTGTTCCTCTCTTATGAAACTCTTCTGGCTTCAGTTTCTCAGATAATTCACTGAGTTCATGAGCTGAACCCCCTGGAGCACCGTAGACTCGGTCTTAGTCATCCAAGTTACAGCCGTTTTCTTTCATCTTGAAGTGGGGTTGCCTGAAGGATTTGTGCACTAAGCATGATATCATTTCTTTATTGCCCAGAGAAACTTACTCGCGGTGTCTGGAGTGTGCAAAGAAAGACACACGATATGCCATACATCCTGGTCTTTATACTTGAAGGAGAGTGGGCATTGTGCGTAGTCACTTAGATATGTCTGTAGCCACACTGTGGGAAGCCTGCCCTTGCTGAGGTCTATGATTCCCAACTAGCAAGCAAGGCATGGGCAAATGAGCCATTCCGAGGCTCATGTGCGTCTCAGCAGTGTCTGAGCCGTGGCCAGTCAGAGGTGCCAAGGAAGAAGATGCTTACAGATCTGTCCACCCTGCACCCCAGAGGCTGCATGCACGGCACCCCAGGATAGTTATGAATACAGCCCGATGCATGGTTTTTTGAACGTGGACTTTGTAGATGGCAGCGTAGCATTTGAATGTCAAAAGGTTGGTCGAGCCTACAAGAATCTCAGCTCACTTGAGTTATGCTTTTAAAGACCACGGCTTGATTAATGTTCACACCTCTTGTGACGCCTCTCCGTGGTGACCGTGAAGGATGACATTTTGTTCCTCGTAGTGATTAACCTGAAAAGGCTCACTCTGGCTTTAACATATTACTTGCCTCTCCCCGTTCTTTTCCCTCTGCGAGTTTGTTCACTGCCACTGAGAAGCCAGGTACACAGCAGCCCAGTAACTTCATTTAAGCCAACGACAGTGGGGACTGACCAGTCAGGGACAGGACCTGCTCACAGGGTGTCTTAACCAAGCCCCTGCCTCTGCCCTTGCTATGGGCTAGGATTTGTGGGAGGGAGGGTGTCCCCTGCGCTTGGTAGGAACCCCTGATTGTCCCCTTTCCAGAGTGTTCCAGAGTGACCCCAGGCACTCCTTTCTGCTGCTCATGCCATACGCAAGGCTTAAGGCAGAGGCCATATGTGGCTGCAGGGGAAACCTCTTTGGTCTCCGTGGGCTTGTGATGGTTGCCTTGAGCTGGTCATCATTCCCATCCCCTTGGCCACAGTGTGGCTATAGGCTCATCCGAGTGAATGCGGTGAGGCTTTTCAGTTAAGAGCCTTTGCACCTCCGTATGTGCATGTGCATGTGCACTCGCGTATGTGCATGTGTTCTTGAACTATTTCGCCAATAGCAGGAGCAGCCTAAGCCAAGAACAGCGTTCTGACTGAAGAATCTCCTATTCATCCTGCAGCCTTTGGGCTGGAGCACACATGGAACCTGGTTATTACACAAGTGGAGATAGGCTTCCCCCCACACATATGTAGCAGATGTGCAGCTTGGTCTTCATGTGGGTCCTGAACAACTGGAGCAGGAACAATAAAGCTACTGCCTGACTATGTTCTTCTAGCTGGGCTGCCTTGTCTGGCCTCAGTGGGAGAGGATGCATCAAGCCTCATAGAGACTTCATGAGCCTGGGTGGCTGGATACCCAGGGGGACCACCACCTGCTCAGAGGAGAAGGGGAGGGAAGGTGAGGGAAGTATAATGGGAGGGGGTGACCAAGAGTGGGGCAGTGAGGGGGATATAAAGTGACTGAGTGAAAGATAGTCTAAAGCAGGAGCCCCTCCTCCTGCCCTCCCCACCCCCAGGATTTGTCTCTTGATGCTCAGTGGTTCCTTGTTAATCCAAAAGGAAATAGCATCTCCTTTTGCTTGCTTTGAAAGGCCTACCACTACCTAACTTTCCAGCCTACAAAGAGAATAAACCTTCCCCAGAGGCCTGGGTAGACTCCTGTCTGCTGCCAGAGCAGTCTTAGCCTGCAGTATAAAGCCATCCCAGCAGGTGGCACCTTAGAGCACTTCATACTCCCACATGGTCCCTGCAGGAGAGTTCCCTGTTTTCTCCGGTTGACCTGGTTGACCTGTTCTTATAGCTCTCCAGGTCGCAGACTGCTCCTCCCTTGGCAAGGTGGATTCTCAGCACTTGTGTTGCCTTGAGGCTTGCTGCATCTTACCCCCTGGTCAGGCCCCTTTCTGTTTAAAAGGACGCACAACGTCCTGCAGGTCTCAGCTTGGCTCTCCGAAAGCCTAAAGCTGTTCAGATATTCCTATACCTCAGTCAACCCAGTAATGGGGTCGCAGGCTCTCAGAGGAGTCAGTGTTAAATATGTTGGAGAAATGGTAGCGTGCCTCCCAAGCTGGACACCTATCTTGATCCATGAGAGCATTTTAGGTTTGCAAAGTGAACGGCAGACCTTTGTAACCCTGTGACTGTGAGGAGTAGAACGGGGTTGGGGGTGGGGGTCCAGTGTGAGAATGTCTGGCCACTGAGCCCAGCCTAGGTGATGTGGGCATCTCAAGCTCGCACAGAATCTGAGTGTCTGCACGTCAAACCTTTCCCCTAACTTTCATCTTTTTTATTTAATCTGTATGTGAACTGTGTGTGCAGTTTCCACAGAGGCCAGGAGGGAGTGTTGGATTCCTAGAGCTGAAGTCACAGGCATTTGTGAGGGGCCCGTTGTAAGTGCTGAAAATTGAACCTGGGTCCTTTGCTAAAGCAGCAAGGGCTCTTAACCGCTGAGCCTTCTCACCAACCCTATCATCTCAAAAAAAAAAAAAAAAAAAAAAAATTCTACTATGGTTTGAATTCACCCTACATGGGTTACAGTACAGTAAAACAAAATACATCAATGACTGTTAGATCATACAGCATGCCCGAAGCATTTTTTTTTTTTTTTTTTTTTTTTTTTTTTTGGTTCTTTTTTTTTGGAGCTGGGGACCAACCCACGGCCTTGCGCTTCCCTAGGCAAGCGCCTACCACTGAGCTAAATCCCCAACCCCAGGAGCACTCCTTTTTAAGCCCCTGGGATTCACGGTTCATTCAGGGAAAGCCTTCTTAGATCACCTTTGCTCTGACTTAAAACTCCATGCAGAGCTGGGATTTCTCTACCATGCTCCAGTAAGCACAAATTCTGTCCCTTAGGAATGTCCCCAGTATTGGAAGGCACAAATCTCAGAACTGGCTTATAAATTTCAAAATAACATCGCTTCTGGAAGTGTTTGTACACTGTGACCTCCTTGCAAAGTCCAGAGTTCTGTGAAGAATTCCTCACTAGCAAGTCCATGAAATTACATCTTTCTACTGCATTGCTGGATTAGACTTTAGCCTCGCCCTTTATTTCAGAAAAGCATCTTATAGATGTGGATGAATATGTACACAGTTCCTTTAGGCAGGTTCAACTCTGCTGTCACCTGCGAGGTTCATGCCAGAGAACTTTGCAATTAAGTTAAAACAAACAAAAACCACACACACTAAAGTTTTAAGTAGATTTTATACTTTGTGTTGGATGTGTTCCTGAATTATCTTTGGCCACATTTCAGCCCTGGGCAGCAGGCTAAACACACCTGATTAGACCATAATGAAAATCTAATCTGATTACATCTAAGAAGATGCCTACCATAGGCATCTGCTCCTGTTACCAGAATCTTCCAGATGTTTGGGTGCAAGATACAATACCACACAGCTTTTTTTTTTTCTTGATTTTTATTTTTTAAGATTTATTTTATATCTTTAAAATTTGCTCTATCCGCATGTACACTCGTGTGCCAGAAGAGGGCATCAGATCCCATTATTTTTTTCTTAATCTTTTTAAAAGAAAAAAAAAGTTGCTTTCTTCAGACATACCAGAAGAGGGCATCAGAGCTCATTACAGATGGTTGTGAGCCACTATGTGGTTGCCAGGAATTGAACTCAGGACCTCTGGAAGAGCAGTCAATGCTCTCAACCATTGAGCCACCTCTCCAGTCCCCTCTTAATTTTTTTTTTTTAAGATTTATTTTATGTATATGAGTGCTCTGTCTGCTTATACCCCTGTGTGCCAGAAGAGGGCATTGGGTCCCATCATAGATGGTTGCAGGCTACCATGTGGTTGGTGGGAATTGAATTCAGGACCTCTGGAATAGCAGTTAGTGCTCCTAACCGCTAAGCCATCTCTCCAGGTCCCGTTCCCCCCCCCCCGCCCCTTTTAATGAACTGATCTTTCTCCACAGTGATGTGGGGTTCTTTCTTTTCTTTTTTTTTTTTTTTTTTTTTCTGTCTTTCACTATTTCTGAACCAAAGAATTTTATGAGCACAAGGCATCTTATGAGCCGGGTGGATACTAAGGACTGAGGAAACAAGGGAATTGTCACTGGTTTATCTTAGGGTTTCTCTTGCTGCAGTGCAACACAATGACCAAGAAGCAAGGTGGGGACGAAAGGGTTTATTCAGCTTACACTTCCACATTGCTGTTCATCACCAAAGGAAGTCAGGACTGGACTCACACAGGGGAGGAACTTGGAGGCAGAAACTGATGCAGAGACCATGGAGGGGTGTTGTTTACTGGCTTGTTTCTCATGGCTTGCTTCACTATAGAACCCAGGACCACCAGCCCAGGGATGGCACCACCCACAATGGGCTGGGCCCACCCACCTTTGATCACTGAGAAACTGCCTTACAGCTGGGTCTCATGGAGGCATTTCCTCAAGGGAGGCTCCTTTCTCTGTGATAACTTCAGCTTGTGTCGAGTTGACACACAAAGCCAGCCAGTACATGGTCCTAAGACTTTTAGTAGGTTTCATTTGGCCTCATTTCAGTCAGATGGCCCTGGTGACGTCTGTCCCTTTTTGCTTTTGTGCCAGGACCCAGAGCTTCAGTGCTTACTGCTCTCCGATGGGAAGAGCCCCCTCCACCCGAGCCACATCGTCGTCCTCCCCGGTGACAGGACCAGCAGCATGGCCGCCATCAGCTTCACGGGAGCACTGAGGATCCCGGTGAGTCTGCCTTCCAGAGAGAGAATGCTGCTGTGGGAAGGAGAGTGTGCGGCTGTGTCGTTTGCGGGTCAGATCATCCCATCCTGTGTGGGCAGTGTGGCTGGTCACCCCGGGGAGAATGCGGCGCTGTGCATGATGCCTTCATCTTGTACTATCTCTAACACTTGTGAAATTTCCACCCAGACATTTCACAGACAAATGAAAACTGACAAATGTTTTTTCACTCCGAAAAACAGAAAGCTGGCTGCTCTGGGCCTACACCCCGGATACCTTCTGTCCCTCTTGGCTTTCCACCCTCCCAGCCACTTGCCTTCTGGCTCTGAGGGGGTAGGGTGCTATATGGGAGGCAACCTGTGCTTGCTGTTCTGTGGCTTTACTGGGTCTGCTCTATTTCACAGCATGGCGAGGGTCTGAGTTTCCAGTGTGGCGTGTTTCCACAGGGAGGGAGAGGCATGAAGGAGGGGAGACTACAGAAGAATAACCAGCAATGTGTTAAGGCATTAAGCAGCAGGACCTGATTATGCGCTAGCACTAGGGGCCTCTTAGCGCTCACAATGCCCTGAAGTGGCAATCTCACAGTTTATAGTTATAGGCCCTGGGTTCCTGGACGGACTTCATAGTAAGCCAGTAGGAGACGGCAGTTTTCAATGAACGCCATTTCTAAGGATGTGTTCTTACTATTGGCTGGCAGCCCTTCTGTGGTACCTTACTGCTGTGCATGACTGCCCCAGATCCTTCTGCTGGCATCGGGTGGGGAACAGACTAGCATGTAAATGCAAGTCATTGGACAATGTGGACAGGACTGGCTTTGGAGACCTAGCCCAGCCTTCTCCCTGCCCCTGCCCCTGACCCATGCCCAGATGGTTGGCATAAGCGTCTACTGCAAACTTCCAATTACCCTGGGCTCCTCCCCTGCTACAATGCCATTTGCTGATTTTATCCCAGTGCAGAACATGCCAAGCATATATGTAGTAGGTACCACACGCTCCTGTCCTCATGTCACGGTAACAACCAGAAAATACCAAGGTGGGGATGGCGTGGGGTTCAGTGTGTGTGTGTGTGTGTGTGTGTGTGTGTGTGTGTGTGTGTGTGTGTGTGTGAGATGTATGCACATGAGTATACATGCATGTGCACACACCCGGGTTCACCACATTCAGAGGCCTGAGGAATATGTTTAGCAGCCTCACCTATCACTCTCCACCTTATTACCATGACGCAGCGTCTCTGTCTGAACTGGAAGCTTGCCAATTTGGCTAAATAGCTGACCGGCGAGCCCCTGGAATATGCCCGTCTCACCCTGCCATGCTGGAGTTACAGACGCACACAACTTTGCCTTGCTTTTTATGTGGATACCAGGGATTTAAATTCAGACCACACTTGTCCAGCAAGTACTCTATGGACTGAGACATCTCCCCAGCCCAGTCTTAACAAGCATTCCTCTGGGAGGGAATCAGTAGCTATCACTCTGCGTGACTATCTCATCAGTACGAATCCTCACGGGCTCTTGCTGGATTCAGATCTCCTAGGTCTTGCTTCCCACTCACGCTCTCCCCCGATCAAGGCTGCACCTTATGGAAACACAGCATGTCTGCAGGGGAATAGTCCTTTGTCCTGAGTCACACCTTGAAACAGTGCTAATCCCACACCAGGTTGACAGCGCCTCTCTCTTCCAGGGCGTGATCGAGTTCTCTCTGTGTCTGCTGTTTGCCAAGCTGGTCAGCTACACATTCCTGTTCTGGCTCCCGCTGTACATCACCAATGTAGGTGAGTGCTTGCCGGAATGGAGGTTCAGTTCTGTGCACCGACTTCTCAGAACTCCTTTGTTCCTGCTGGGCCAGAGACTTGTAACAGAGACCACACACATGGTAACTGGGGAGGGACAGCATGGCTCAGCAGATGAGAGAGTGTGGAGGCACACACAGTTTGTGGCTCTGGTAGTAATCTTTACTGGGCTCATCTGGTACATCCAGACCACTCTGCGGTTCTCAGAGGCTGCCTGTGTTTAAATCTGGGCCATGTTGGATTTTAGAACACAGCGGCCAGCAAGCAGGAGCATGGTCGCTGGGGGCTGAGATCTGACCTACAAACTGTTTCTGGGGATGTGTTCTGATTTGTGGGAGGGCCGACGGTCTCTCGGGTTCCCAGAGTCCAAGAATGTCTGGAGCTGTGGCTCTTGATAGAATTTTCCAGAAAAACAGTACTATATCGCTGTGCTTCGTTGACTCGTAGAGAGATAAGGGGCTCAGCGGTTCTCAGGCACCAAGTAGGACTGTTGTAAATTCTGTGCGTATGGTAACACCTTGGCTTCAGGAGCCAGTGAGTCAGGGGAAGGATGGAAACGAGCAGCATTTTGTAGACACAGCCGTGGGCGTGGGCAAAGGGTGTGGGCTCGGGGACAGCATAGGAAAGAAGGCTTCAAGAATGGGAGAGTCCGGGTTGGGGATTTAGCTCAGTGGTAGAGAGCTTGCCTAGCAAGCACACGGCCCTGGGTTTGGTCCCCAGCTCCGAAAAAAAGAAAAAAAAAAAAAAAAAAAAAAAGAATGGGAGGGTCTGATTCCAAGGGGTGTTGTAAGGTCATGTCAAGGTTGACCAAAACCCAAAGTCAGAGGGAATGTCACCTCAGCTGCGAAAGCTGGGGCAGCAGCAAGTGGGGACTTTCTTGGGACGTGGCTAACAAGGACAGGCTGCAGAAAGGAAGAGGGTGGGTGAGCAGGCTGTAAGGAGCTACCTCAGGGCCCAGGGCACTGCCTAACAACCCCCACCTCATCTTGACAGGGGCACGGTAGTCCTAACAGGGAGTCTCAGTAAGAGACCATGCCCCCTTTCACAAGGGGACAATCTCAGCCAGTGTCGATGCTGGGTGCCCAGTCTGAGTCTTGGTTTGAGTCAACCCCAGTTTCCTGCAGGTGGCATTCAGGGTGAGGAAGATGGGTTGGGCCAGCCAAGCACTTCCCAGTTGTCTCCTCAGACTGGCCAGCATCCAGCCAGCTGGAAGCAAAGGGACATGAAGGGGCAGTGCCCTGCCACTGAGGCATGAGAAGGCTCTGGTCCCCAATGATACCACACTCGGTTTCACTGTGTGACTGACTGAGTGGTCTTAGTCATTGTTCAGGAAGAACCCTACCAGGACCTTGAACTACCTGCCCTCAGAAACATCACTCATAAGTCTTTGCGTGTGTGTGTGTGTGTGTGTGTGTGTGTGTGTGTGTGTGTGTGTGTGCGTGCCCACACACACACACACCCCAAGTAACTTTCTAGGCTCACCCTCTTTCCTGACCTGATGCCCCTCTGGTGGCCAAGGGCATCTGTGGAAGACCAGGCATCAACCAACATCCCTTTAAAATGTGCCAACCAACATCCCTTTAAAATCTGAGTTCAGGCGATTACTCGTGGTAAAATTCTGCTCGTGGAGCAGGGTCTGGGTGGGCCTCTGTGGGATAATCGCTCAAGACATGTCCTCATGGGCTCACCTGCTGTTTATTCAACAGATCACCTGGACGCCAAGAAAGCCGGGGAGCTTTCCACGTTGTTTGACGTGGGTGGGATCTTCGGTGAGTTCAAAGCCCTTCGCTCTGCTTTGTCAAGAACTTAACAATACAACCGGGTGACTGACATTCCTGTGATTTAGCACTCTGAAGCTGAGGCAGCAGGATGGCAAGTTTGAGGCTAGCCTGGCCTACACAGTGAGACCTTGTCTCAAAAGACAAAAAAACAATCTATCAATCCCTGTTCAAGTTATTTGGTTGCTGGGAGAGCACCATGTGACACAGCGACCTTGGCCATTGCTTTGAAAGATGCTCACCTCTGACCTTGAGCCAGCTGCCCTCAGAAATGACACACGGGTGTCCCAGGCAGGTGGCCGTGGCATTAGTACCTACCAAGTAAAGGGGCTTTGAGGTTGCCCTAAAGCCTGACCCTAGACACCCTGTGGCTCCCATGGTCCATACAAGATTCATCCTGCTAGGCCAGACTCCAAGTGGCCATTTCAGATGCCCAGTAAGGATAGGCTTGGGGACGGTTGCTGCTGTTCTTGTCCCTGCGACCTGGTCTCTGGGGAGCTCATGCCAGATGTCAGCTCCCGAGGCCACCCCCTCTCTCCGTTACAGGTGGAATTCTAGCAGGTGTGATCTCCGACCGTCTGGAGAAACGAGCCTCCACCTGTGGTCTGATGCTACTGCTCGCGGCACCCACGGTAAGCCCTGGCTCTGCCCAAGGTTACAGACAGTCATCTCCCCTAGCTACCTCTGTCCCGTGTTTGAGATCTGCATCCCTAGAAACCCTGACTGGAAGCACAGAGCCTCCAGACTTGCTTGCCTCAGCCCCTGGGGTGCATGGACCATGCCTCTCCCTCACTCTGGGTTTCTCTCTCTGGGGTGCCCTTCACACCCATCTCTAGCCCCCTTCCCAGTCACACTCCTGCCTGTCCCTTAGGATCTCTGAGCCATTCCTCCCCTCTAGGCTCAAGGAACCCTATCATGCCACACTCGTCCTTCTTCAAGCATTTAGAAGCTCACGGCCTTGGCCGGGTGATTCCCCTGCCTCAGAGTCCTCATCTGGTCATGAGTGGCATCACTCCACAGTGAGGCTGTGCAGAGCCCTGCCATTGTTGTTTGGGAGATGAGGGCCCATCCTGTTACCCCGTTACCACCGTATTGTATTTGTCACATGCCTTTCCTCCCAAGGCTGTGACTGTCCCCAGAACATGGCCTAGTTCTGAATCCTCTTGGGCCTAAGGCTTTATAAAGGAATCTTCGAAATTACTAGCAGCACGGCCCTCTTGCTGGGAGGCCGGCATCTCGGGGTACAACGTTCAGGCAGGTAACCGCGAGACCTCAGACGAGGAGTTGGGAAACCGTTCAGTGTCCTGCCACCAGCCCTGGGCATTCAGAGTCCCACCCTGCGATTGCCCCAAGGTCCAGAGCTACCTGTGCGACAGGCAGGTTCCCGTTGGCTCTGTCTCTAAACCGCAGGCTCCTGGCGGCCCTGTAGCTGCCTGATCTGAAGCATCCCTTTCTTGTTCTTAACTCCTGCAGCTCTATGTGTTCTCCTCCGTCAGCAAAATGGGCCTAGAAGCCACCATAGGTGAGTCCACGGAGCCTCCCCACACAGTTAATCTAGAGGCTTTAAGCTGAGTGACTGAACAGAGTGGCCCTTTTGAGGTAGTACGTTAATCTGCTCTAAACTTCCCAGAGGGTGTGCAAGGGCTTCTCGATATCACCCAGTGTTCTGCATTCCCCAAAGAAAGACACATACACAGCCTTATAGTTTAAATACCTTAAACAGCTCGATGTCTAGGCCGCTCCCTACCTCCACATGGCTAACACACACTCCCCTCCAATATTCATGAATACTTACTAAATCTATAGTTTATCTCTGTTGCCCTGGACCCTGCTGGGCAGCCCTCCTGGGGCCACTTTCCCCCTGCCGTCTCTCCCTCCTGCACCTTTCTGGCTAGTCCATCTCCTAAGCTGTTATTGTCATGGTGAAATTCTTCCTTCCTTGGTCCCTTCCTGGGAATCCTAAAAGTCCCGCCTCTGTCTCCCTGCCCAGCCATTCGCCGCTGGTAACTTTATTGAATAGTCAAAAACCAACTGGGGACAGGCTTCCTTTGGTCCTACGTGTGGGAGACTTCAAACAGGTTTTCGGGTAACGTAGTTAGCATAAGAACACAAGCCACTACTTGGCCCTCTGTCCCTCTTTGGGAGGAGGCCAGGCTCCTGTTTCGGGGCATGGACCTGAACAGTGCAGGTGTGACAGTTGGTGTGGGTAAGTGGTCACCTGACCAGCGATGCTGTGCCCTGGTACCTAGGGGAGGAGCTGTTCAGCTTGGGCATGGGGCATTAGCCACAGCCCTGGAAGCCATTGTGTAAGGTAGAGAGAGCCAGCCAAGGAGACTGGAGGGGGAGAGGGATTGGGGAGGGTCCTGTCACGTGGGGTTTGCTATAGACCCAGAGTCTCTTCAGGAAAATGAACTGAGCCAGTGGAGGGGAAGGGACATGTGGTTCATTGTCCCCGCCCCCTGTGGTGATGAGTGGACGTTCCAGGTATGACTGAAAAGGTTATGGCACGGACACAGTGCTGGCCTCCCCTCCCAGTATGGCCATCAGCTGCTGTCCACGGAGGCCAAGGGACTTGAGTTCTATCTAAGTCTGCCAAACAGGCCTCCAAGGCTTTGGGGAAGCACAGCAATGTATTCCCCCCTCCCCAACCCCCGGCACAGTGCAGAAGCCATTTGTCCTATGCCCTGGAGATGGGTCTCTTCCCTGTCAATGCCTGCCCTCACCGGTTGACTGCTGGGCCAGGCAAGGCTCTGTCCTGAGCTCCCTCTGTTTTCCACAGCCATGCTGCTCCTCAGTGGGGCCCTGGTCAGCGGGCCCTACGCTCTGATCACCACTGCCGTCTCTGCAGACCTGGTAAGTCACATGTGGCTTCCCCTACTCCGGGACAGCACCGTCTCAGTGGGCGAAGCGCCGTCCCCAGTTTGTTCACAGAGAGCCTGTGTCTTGAGAGTTCTCTGGCACCTGTCCCTAGCTACCCTCCCTCAGCTCTCTTCCTATGAATCCCTGAGTGGTCAACAGACAGTGCCAAGTGAAGAGGAAGAGGGACGGAGCTTTGAGCCATCCCTTCCACCCCGTGGCATCTACGCAAGGCAGCAGAGCAGGTTGACCCTGCCTGGGCCTTGATGTCGGGTGTGTTTCTGAGTCTGCCTCTAGGAAGCTTATCCTTGGGTAGGCTTGAGAGTTCCGACTCAGCGCTGTGCCCATGAAACAGGCTTCAAAGATCCACACCAGACTAAACAAAACGGTCCATGTGCAAGGGGCAGAAGCAGATGAGGGCTCTTAACTATTTTTTTTTTTGACTAAATAAGAGGGTCACAAATAATTAAATATGCTCAGGTCGGTGTTATGAAGGGTTTACGTCACTTAGAAACCCGCTTCGCTCAGAGCGGCGCAGGGTGTAGACTTCCTAAGGAGAGTGTTCTGTGTATCGAGCGTGTCCGGAGTGGATTCATTTCTCACTTTTAGCTGCCTGTGTTTCACGTCCTTCTCCTCCACTCCCACAGGGGACTCACAAGAGTCTGAAAGGGAACTCCCACGCCCTATCCACCGTGACAGCCATCATCGACGGCACCGGGTCCGTAGGTATGCAGAGAACACTCTCTCTCTCTCTCTCCCCAAGAGCTCTGTGGGGTGAAGGAGGAAAACTGTTGTTCCTAACTAACCAGTGCCCAAGGCTCTGATGCCAGCGTCAGGACCGGCTGCTCCTAGAAGCTCAGGGGAGTCAGCCCCGGAGACTGTAGCATGTCGCTTCAGAGAAGACAGTTGTGGGTAGCTGGATCTGTTTCTGCGACAGGAGAGAATGTTCCTCCGGGCTCCAGTTTGACCCAGGGGTTGGCACACTTCAGGCTCCAACTTTTCAGGACCGTCCCTCCAGGAAAAGACAGGATCGTATTTCAGTTTTAAGTTATTGAAAAAAAAAAAAAAGCTAATGAATCCCGAGGTACCCATTTTAGAGTGACAATGTAAGCAGCTCATCCTGGTGTTAGTCAGCTCTGTGTTACTGTAACAAAACACCACAGATGGTCAACTTCAATAGAGGAAAAGGTTTGTTTTGGTCCCTCTTGGACCCTGGTGTGTGTTCGGGGCTGAGAGGTGGGGGAGGGTGCCTGTACCTGGCGATGGGTCTCAGAAGCAGCAGAACCCTTCCTCAGAGGTGTGGTCCACCACTCTCCAAGTTTACCCAGCTGTCTGTCTGTCTGTCTGTCATCTGTCTATCTGCTATCTATCATCTATCTATCTATCTATCCTCTCTATTATCTATTATCTCTCTCTATATCTGTGTCTCTGTGTCTCTGTCTCTCTCTGTCTCTGTTTGTCTCCTCTCGCTCTCTCCCCTCTGTCCCACAGAAGTCTTTGTGAGGTGCTCTGCTACCCCAGGACGCCTTGCTTAAAGCTAACATGGAGTCCCACCCCCAGCCTAGGTGCCACAGTAAAACAGAGGATCAGAGGAGAAAGAAAAGCCAGGAAGGAGGTGGGGAACCATTTCTTTCTTGACATTTGTGTCTCAAACGTAAGGCTGGAGGGAGAGAGGCTGTGTCAGTGAAGAGGTAGATCTTGTCACGGCACACTGGGCTGTGAAGGAGGAAAGAACCAGGCTCAAAACAGAAGGGTGGCGGGCCCTCCCTGCCCTCAGCGTCCCCTGCCACCCCCCCTTCAAAGCTCGAGACTACCTGGGTTTCTATAGCAGTGACATTTGGAACTGATGGGATGGACTCCCAGCCCCCATGCTTCCCTGACTACTCAAAGTGCACAGGGACTCAGCAGCTAGTCACCATGGAAACGGCATGAACACTGGTCCTCCACCAAGTCCCAGCTTTATGCCTCTCATGCACGCATCCCCCAAGATGAAGCAGAAGAAGGCCCGAGGGATGGCACACCACTTTAGCAAAGCCTCGCACCAAGAAGCTTTTGCCCCACGGGTTTGTCAAGTGTTCACGTCAATTAGTCAGTGCGGGCTTGAGCGGATCCCAGCCGGGACTTTCTCCCAACTTGGGAGTTCTTTATGGCTCGTGTGCTTGGTGTGTTTGCAGTGTCATTTGCAATGTCCAGAGTGACATCCCAGTGGAACCCAAGTCTGCCCTTCCTACATGTGTGAGCGGAACAGCTAAATGTAGCTGGATGTTCTCAGGGTTTCATTGTATCCAAGTGATACATACTGTAGCCACAGGGGCTAGCTAGTTCTATGAGGTTTTATGATGCACTGTGACAGGCCCTGGCTCTGCCTGCTCAGGTCCTCTTCTTAGAGATGGTTCCTCTCAGCTGCCTCTTCTAGCTTCCTCGCATATGTGAGGCTAGGCACCATTTCATGTCCTTTAACCAAGAAAACTAGTCATGGCTCTTGTCACACTGCCTGACCTACAACCACCCCGTACCCCCCAATCACACTGACCCCACTGATGCCGCCCTCCTTCCAGTCAGGAAGTCAGCCTTGCAGGTCCTCAGACTGGTCATCCCTCTCTCATTTGCTTTTTGTTTGCTTCTGTCCTGGTTGTCCTTGCCCTGATACCGCCACCTTCTGGTGCCTGGTGACAGGCCACACAGCTGCGTACTTAGGCTCCAGAAACCTTTCTTCCTCCCCATCCCTCGCACTGCCTTCTCCTCCTTCTGACATCAGGCCACTGTTAGCCAGATTCTTGCTCATTGCTTTTCTGTGGGTGGGATTGTGGCCTAGTAGCTTCCTAAGGTTCCCGGGGCTCGGCTCGCACAGCTATGGTACTGGAGTTTCATCTCCACAGAATCTCGGCGCCTCTTCCAGAACCCCAGTGTCTCTCAGTTTCCATTGCTGGCAATAGGTATCTGCTGTGATTCTCAACTGCTCTTCACATAGACCTGACTGCTCCCCTGAGGTTTCAGGGTCTCCCCCTTACCAAGAGGCCCTCCCCCACCCACCTGGAAGCAGGGCCTGCATCTTGCGGGTTGGGCGCTGTAGTTTCCTTTGATACATTTGCCTACCATTTTCTTTCTTGTTTTCTGGAAAGCCTTAGTCAGATGTCAGGTTTCTAGGTTGCTTGTCCTTCCTGCCTCTCTTGTTCTTCTCCCAACAGTGCCCTTGACTTTCTCTTTCAACCTCTGTGATCTTATTTTAGCTGTCCTTTCAGTGCCTCAAACACTGTGTTAGGTGAGAAGTAATCGCTGGGGGTTTTCATCTGTCTTGTTCAACTGCCCCTGGGCTTCCTTCCTGGTGGTTCCGATATGGTGGCAGCTGGGTCTTTTTCTCAGCCATAGGTTCTCTAAGCTGCCACATTGTATCTTTGGCCTGCCACATTGTATCTTCGTATTTAAGGGTGTGAGCAGAGTCCTTTCTCTTGGAGAGCGCCCCCTCTGGTGGTTTTTACAAATGAGCCTGGAGTCTGCCTACCCATAGGGAAGGAGCTCAGTGCTGGAGTTCTTGCTGTTGTTGGAATGTGAATGACTGCTTGGGGGCTGGTATTGTCCCCTGGATCCTTGTTCTCTGTTTGGGGCTTTCCCCATACCCCTCATAAAGTCTGCTTCCCCCAGAGGTTTAGTAATTGCTCTTCTGTGGGTGTCCTTGAGTCACTGCTGAGGAGGACCTGGACTCTGAGGTAGTAGAGGGAACAAGCGATGGCCCTTCTGCCACTGCTGCCCCTTTCGCTCAGCCAGCCTAGCTATGGGGACACATCCCCACGATTGTCTTTTAAAAAAAATCATGTTTTTCTCTCATCTGCACTCTACTTCGTTGATTTACAGTTTTAAAACTCAGGCATGGTCCCCGCCGTGGTCTTTAGGATGTTCAGAGTAAACTCATGAGTAGTGCCATTTGCCTGCAACTTTGCTGAGACGTGGGAAAAGCTTATTAAATAGCTTTCCGGGCCCACAGAATAATGTGCGTGCTGGATACACACTCTCGGAACAGTCTGTGTGGGTAAAGAGCAGAGAGCCCAGCTCTTGGGTACTATAATGGAATCAGTTACCTGCAGGCAGTTCTCCAAACTCTGTAGCATGCTGGACAAGCCTTCTTCTTGTCAGAGTCACCCGCCTGCCCGCTGTGAGGGAAGCACTCAGGATGCTGGAGCAAGCCTTCCTATGCAGAGGTCTTTTGTTTGTGTAGCCTTCAAAGTTCATTTGTCATAATTTAAGACTTGAAAAAAAAATAACCTCACAAACATAAAAGAGATCCCAGGCATCTTGAGTTTGCTTTATCTCATACCCCATTCACACATGCATGCATACACATACTTGTGCACATATATACACATGCACAATTGTGTACAGATTTGTATACTTATGCACACTGATGCACACACATACATGCATATGCACTCTGCGCACAACTGCATACACATGCATGCTTGTACACACACGTGCATGCACGTACACACATGTACATGCACACATGCATACACATGTGCAATGTGCCTGTGTACACACTTACATGCATATACATCCTTACGCACACACCTGTATACACAGCACTTGTGCAGCTGCATACACATGCATGCTTGTACACACACGTGTATGCGCATGCACACGTGCCTACACATGTGCAACATGCCTGTGTACATACTTACATGCATACCTGTGCCTGTGTATACATATACATGCATATACACACTTGTGCACACACATGCATACATAGCACTTGTGCAGCTGTATACACATGAATGCTTATACACACATGCACACCTGTTCCCACGTACACACATACATGCATATACACATTTGTGTACATACATAGCACTTGTGCAGCTGCATACATACACATGCTTATACACATGCATGCTTAGCATGCATGCATGTGCACATGCACACTTATGAACACACACTTTGCACATGTACAAGCATATTTTTCTGAACCACTGACGTAAGGTGCAGCCACACTGCCCTTTGGAAATAACTGGTCAACACCCCTCTCAAAAGACAGGGAGTCCCCTGTCACATCAGCAGAGTCTAAGTCTTGTGTGTCTTACCAGATTTATTACCATTTTCTTTGAGCACAGGGGTATCTGCAATCATATGTTGGGTTCAGATTTCTTTTATTTATTGTTTGATTTTTTTTTTTAAAGAGTCTCTGTATAGTCCTGGAACTCACTATATAACCAGGCTAGCCTTGAACTCCCAAAAATCCTCCTGCCTCTGACTCCCAAGTGCTGAGATTAAAGGCGTGCACCACCACGCCCAGCAACATAAGCTCATTTATAATGACAGTGTGTCAGACGGAGTGGACATTTCAAAGATCAACACCTACTTTTAGAATGGGTTCCAGAAGATGTTTGTGCGAGCCCACTCCGTCTTCCGCACCGACTGAGTTCATCTCCCGTTGTTACCTTTCCTTAATCAGCATCTTTATGCCCATTCCAGGAGCTGCCTTGGGGCCCCTGCTGGCGGGGCTCATCTCCCCTTCAGGATGGAGCAATGTGTTCTACATGCTGATGTTTGCAGACGCCTGTGCCTTACTGGTGGGTCTCTTTGCTTGTAACCCATGCGTCTTCAGTTAGCAACCCTAGAGCTGCAGGTCAGACCTTACCACGGTGGTTCTCACCCTTCCTAATGCAGCAACCCTTTAATACGGTTCTTCACATCACGGTGACCCCCCATTCTCCAACCATAAAATTCTTTTTTTTTTTAAGATTTATTCATTTATTGGGGTTGGGGATTTAGCTCAGTGGTAGAGCGCTTGCCTAGGAAGCGCAAGGCCCTGGGTTCGGTCCCCAGCTCCGGAAAAAAAAGAACAAAAAAAAAAAGATTTATTCATTTATTATATATAAGTACACTGTAGCTGTCCTCAGACACACCAGAAGATGGCATCGTATCTGTTTATAGATGGTTGTGAGCCACCATGTGGTTGCTGGGAATTGAACTCAGGACCTCTGGGAGAGCAGTTGGTGCTCTTAACCACTGAGCCATCTCTCCAGCCCCATAAAATTCTTTTTGATGCTACTTTATAACTGTAATTTTGCTACTGTTTTAAACAGTAATGTAAGTATCTTTGTTTTCCCTATGGTGGAGTCATGACCCATAGGTTGGGGGTCATGACCCATAGGTTGAGGGTCATAACCTAAGCTGCCCTAGCACACTTTCTTCCTGTGGACTCCTACAGCCCCTAGCAAAGGTGTGTGTGGTGCCACCTTCTCCAGGTACACGTAGACTGAGGCTTTGTCTCTCTCCACCAGTGGGGAATAAGCGAGAAGCAGGTGAAGCCGTAACCTTGTAGGACGTTGAGAGTCAATGTCATGGAGCCTCTCCGTGACATTCACATTTACTTTTTTCTATTGTTTTATGTGTATGTGTATGTATGCCTGAGTGTACACATCTGTATCACACGTGTCCAGAGACCAGAAGAGGACATCAGACTCTCCCCTCCCCCCGCCCCCTGAAGCTCAGGTTAAAGATGGTTGTAAGCTTCCTTAGTTGGTGTGTGAAACTATCCTCTGGAAGAGCAGCCAAGGCTCTGGATCCCTGAACCATCTCCCCGGCCTTAGCAGCCACATTATAAAAGGGTGTACTGATAGTGATGGCCAACCTGTTGGGGAACTAATTGACCGTGAGCAGAGAGAACCCCCACCTCGCCTGCCTGCTGCGGCAGTCCCTATAGCAAACGCCTGACAGACCAGCTTTAAGAGGCTCGGTTCTGCCTACAGCGTTGGATACTTCAACCCAGGATTGCCTTGAGTCTGTGACAAGGCAAACCTCTGCAAAGGAACAACTCACGGAAGGGCCAAGGATCAAAATATAAAAAGAGAAGAGGTTGGGGCTCCCGCAATCCTTTTGGGGCACGCCCAGCGACCTACAGACCTCCCACTGGCCCATAATCCCAGCACTCAGAATGTACACGACCGACCGACCGCCACATATTTGAGGCTAGCCCAAGCTGTTTAATAAGATCCAACCCCGGGCTAGAGAGCTGTTAAGAGCACTGACTGCTCTTCCAGAGGTCCTGAGTTCAAATCCCAGCAACCACATGGTGGCTCACAACCATCTGTAATGAGCAACAGGTCTGGTCACGTTCCTGTCTCTTAGCCTCCTCTTTCAATCATGCCGCCCAGGTTCCCAGCCTCTTGGGACAGGCACTGGGAATGGGTGGACTCGTTTCTGCTGGTCACTGTCACCTGCATGGGCACAGAGCTTTGTTGGAAGGTGACTTGGCTCCTTGTGACCCCTCCCACCAGCTGTCCCATGCTCACAGGCAATATTTCCTTTCCCTCCTCCTTCCTCTTGGCAACCAGATTTCACCACCACAGGCCTCTTCTGCCAGCGCTCACCACATACTGTGCTTGGTGGGAGGGCTGTTGGTAGCTGCCAGCTCAGCCCTGGGTCGTTAGTTAAAACCGAAATTGGAGTTAGTTCCAATTTGCTGCAAAATTCTCTTGCCACCAACTCCAGGCTTGGTACTGCCTCATTCCCACTGCCGTCCAGTGATTGACTGCCATGGCCTTGTTCTTGGGCCAAGCCAAGTGCTCAGCTGTGTATTATCCCCAGGAGATATTCCCATCGTCCTTAGCGTATGCATGTGGGCCTCCTTCCTGAACATGGAGCATCTAGGAGCCATAGCCCGAGGCCTGGTGGACAGCTGATGGGTGGACAACAGTGGTCCCTTAGCACCTGCATTGCCTGTTCCCCACCCCAAACCCCTCAGGATTAAGGCTGCCTTCTAAGCACATGCCACCGGAAGCTGAGACTTCCCTCAGGACCCCCTTCCATGCAGCCCTGGAATCTGCCCGTGGTTTGCCGTCAGTCACAGAGACTAGCTCCGCACCGGCAGGCAGGGTCAAGGCCTGAGCTATGGGCGGTAGCCAATCATTACTCTGCTCTGGTTATTCTGAGCCTTCCAGCACATGGAGGACGTAAAGTTAACCAGGTGAGCCAGTGGCTCTAAGCCTCGCAGTTAGCACTACGTGGAAGGCAGCCAAAGGAATGCATAAAGACGCGCGCCCATGCACACACGTACACACACACACACACACACACACACACTGCTAGTCCCTAGACACTACTTCAGCCTCACAGAACATCTCCCTACCTGCTCACCTGGCTCCAGAGTCCCCCATGCAGCCCCATACCCTGGGCCACCCTCCCCTGCGTTTTCTGTCTTGTTTCCATGGGGAGCACCTTGTGCTGGGTTGGTTTTGAAGTCCGTGCTAAATGCCTGTTTTCCGGCAGGCATCTGAGCCTTGACCCCAAGCTAGAGAGGCTGATGTGGTCTCTGTTCTAATGTCCTCCAAGGGGCATAAGCCTGTGGGTGCTCCAGAGGACAGGTCCTCAGTCCAGCCAACCTCGACAGGCCATGCTTGCCCCTCTGCCTGTGTCCTCCGATGGTGACAATGTCTTTTCTCTGTCTTGGGTGCAGTTCCTGATCCGCCTCATACACAAGGAACTGAGCTGTCCAGGGTCGGCTACAGTGATCCAGGCTCCGTAAGTCCACTAAGGCCTCTAGAGATAGCCCGACTCCAGGCAGCCTGACAGGAAGGAAAGAACTTACCAGCCATTACCAATCATTCCTGTCTTGGCACACCACGGTCACTCTCCTTTCTTGTCTAATAAGTGCCTCTGTGTGGGTGTGATTGGGCGAATCGCTCCTCAGACTCCCGGGGAGGGGGAGTGTGAGGAAAACGTTTGTGGAGGTTGTGAGGTGCGGCTTCCCAGCCAGGACGGTCTCTCTAGCAGCTGTCCTCCCGCCCTTGCCTCTTCTCCCTGCCACTGAGAAGCCATGGGGAAAGCACTGGGCTGGCCCTGCGTGGGGTCTGTGCATTTTGTGTGTGTTCAGCCTCTGCCGTGTGGCCCTCTGTCACCGTATCCTTTGCTTTTAGGCTGAAGGAGCACTGACCACGGAGTCCCCTGGAGCGCCTGGGCCCATCTTCCACATAACTGTCTTTGGAAAAGATGAAACGAAGGATCCTGTCATGAAAAGGAAGGCTCGCCCTTTCCACGTGCACCTGGGGGCAACTCGGAAGCTACCTTGAGACTTGCCGTATAGACTGACACGGAGCTCAGGCTGACAGTGGGAGGGGAGTCTGTCTGGCTGTGTCCCACTGCCTTAACGGGCCAAGACCCAGTGGCCCAGCCAGCCCCAGCCTGGCAGACGCTCACTACCCTTTAGCCACTGAACTCTAGCTTGCACAGTGACAGGTCGGACTAGCCTGCAGCACCCAGGCAGCCCACCCCTCTCAGGTATCCAGCGCAGAATGTTATATAGCCTGTGAGTCCCAGCCATCCTGCCCCGCCATTTCCCGAATGTTTGGGATGAAAGGAGAAGACATGTCACTCACGGGATATCTCAGCAACCGACCAATAGCATGGGAAAACCCAGTCCCAGTCAGAGACTGAGATGGAGTCCACGCCCGGCTGTCACGGAGAGCCATGCTCAGTACCAACCGTGTCAAGATGGGAATGTCTGCGAAGCAATAAGCCCCCCAAACAAGGCAGGGGCGCTAGGAAGGCCAGTCCCGAAGCACCAGCATGTGCTACGGTCCCCAGAAGAACTGAGAGAGAGCACAGTGGCTGGGGAGGGGACTCTGTTGGTTACCCAAGAGCAATGGGTCTTACATAGCCATCCCTCTTATCCCAGACACCGGGGCTGTTTCTAGACCCACAGGGATTTATTTATTTTAAATGTATAATGTATTATATAGATTTTAAGAGACATAAATGGCATTTTGTTATTTATTAAGACGAACTGTGATTGTTCCGTGGCCACTTGTTGTCTTGATTGTACCTGCTCTTTGAAATAAATGAGTTTTTATTTTAAAAATAAAAAAAAAAAAGCTCACGTCCAATACAAATGATGATCTCCATCCAAGTCTCCATCCTGCTGACAAAGACTCCAGGCAAGCTATGTGACTTTGGTTTTCTTAGGATTGGAGACTGTATTAGTCTTATGTGGCTGGGACAAAAACGCCTGACAAAAGATTCTTTTTTTTTATTTTAAAGATTTTATTTATTTATTATATATGAGTACACTGTCGCTGTCTTCAGACACACCAGAAGAGGGCATCAGATCTCATTACAGATGGTTGTGAGCCACCATGTGATTGCTGGGATTTGAACTCAGGACCTCTGGAAGAGCAGTCAGTGCTCTTAACCACTGAGCCACCTCTCCAGCCCATGCTGTTTTATTTTTAATGTTATTGCCACGTGTATAAATTGTTTTCCCTGCAAATGAAATGTCTACAAACACTGACTTCATTGTCAGTTTTCTACGCACAGAGGTCACCAGCTGTCCTAGTGAAACGGGGAGTGGGGGGAGAGATGCCCCTTTGGGGTTTAGTCCCATTAATAAAAGAATTTAAGAATGGACTCAAACAGAAGTACTAGGGTAAGGTTATTAGAGTTTAAAAGAAAATCCTCCAGGAAGACAAGCTGTAAAGGATTAGCTACTGACCCGAGGGGGACAGAGGGGAAAAGCCATATCTTTACCTAGCATGGAGGACAGACACCATGGAGGACAAGCACCAAGAAATTCTGAAATGTCGGGGGAAGAGAAAACGCAGAGTGTTACAGAAAACACGCAGAGAAAAAGATAGAAAAAAAAGCAGGGCCGACTGACCCCACACTCTGTGGTCTATCATCCCCTGGGGGATTCTGGGAACAAAAGCACAGTGTCTCATTAAGGGACTAAGTACTCTGCCCACCTCTTCAGCATGGCTATACTCTAGCCTGCCTTTGTAGGCAGGATTTTGATGCCAAAATGACTGAATCCGTCACCAAACACATTTCAGCCCCTTGGGGCTAGAGGTTCTGTTCTCATGACCAAGCGCTTCCTTTCCTTCCCCCAGCAGCTCTCAGTGCCAGAAGCTCCTCAGCTAGGGCTGGGTCTCCTGTCTGCCCCACTTCCCACAGTTCAGGATGGGACTTTGCCTTGAGCTCTCATGGGTCTGGTGCAAGCTGTCACAACCATTGAGAGCCCATATGCACAACTGTCCTGTTGTAAGATGTTAGTTGGAGACAGGGTTTCTCTGTGCAGCCCTGGCTGTCCTAGAACTTGTTCTGTAGACCAGGCTGGCACCAAACTCAGAGATCCACCTGTCTGCCTCCCTGAGTGCCGGGCTTAAAGATGTGCACCACCGCTGCCCAGTGACAATTTTTTTTTTAATAAATAAACTCTTTTGTTATTGTTTTTTCTTTTTTCGGAGCTGAGGACTGAACCCAGGGCCTTGAGCTTGCTAGGCAAGCGCTCTACCACTGAGCTAAATCCCCAACCCAATAAATAAATTCTTTTAAACCCACTGCTCTCTGCCTACAGAAGGATCCCTCTGAGGCTTCAGCAATCATGTCTTCTGGTATGGGGCAGTGGAACTCCCATAACCATGGGAACTCCTAACCCATGAGCACCAGGCACTCAGTGCAGGAAACCCCAAGGGTAATAGTTTCTGTACCCGGCTCTATGTACCAAAGCCCTGAAAGAAAATCTCCCATGGCCCATGAGGAAAAGCTATCCTGTAGTCTTTCACTTTATATATATAATTTATATATATTATTTATATATAATATGGATATTATATATAAATCATCTTTTCATCCAGCAGCTGAGATCACTGGAATCTGGAAACGGCAGAGGAGACCCACGCTGCATTCTCATGGAGATGTGCTGCCCTCTGGCTCCCACTCAAGTCTGCAAACAGTCCCTGAATGGCAGGACCACAGGCAAACACATGGCAGCCAGGGAGTCCAGGCCAGAAAGGACGAGCCATTGACCAAAATCCATGGGCCAAAGGTACTCGGTGGGCTTTTATCATGTGAGCCTCAGGTTGTCCACAGCAGGGACCAGAGCCAGCCCTGCAGGTACCTGCCTATTAAAAAAAAAAGAGTCAGAATAGGGATGGGAAGGTAGCTCAGTTAGTAAAGTGTTTGTCTAGCATTCATGAGTCCCTGGGTTCGAATCCAGACACCACCTAAAATGCAAGCCTGTGTGTATGTGAAGGGAGTCCAGGGGGCTGAGCAGGTAAAAGAGTATTTTTTACTTCTGACTGCATACATCTCTCTGCGGGACTCCTGCCCTCCAGCCCTGGTGATAATGAAATAGTCAATTGTCTGAGACCCCCCAAAGGACACATGGTCTTCTGAGGTAGACAGTAGTAGGTTTCCCACAGCCATTCTGCTCACAGACCGCTGCCTAGCAGACATTCTGAGAAAAAGAGTGTGTTAACTGCTTTTCTCCTCACTCTGACCGAGGCATTGTAAAAAAAAAAAGGAGAGATTTATTTTGGCTAAGTTTCAGGAGACGACCCACGGTGGTGATGGAGTCAGGGTCCTGAGGGTGATCACACTGTGTCTGCAGTTAGGGAGCAGAGAGGGATGAAGCTGGTGTCCCAGTCTGTGGGATGGCGGTCCCCAAAGCAGGGTGGGTCTTCCCTCAGCAGGGAGACCTTTTCGGAAACCCCCTTGTATGCACACACAAAGGTCTATTTCTGTGCTGATTCAAAGATCCAATCAAGTTGAGAGTCAAGATTAACTAACACAGGGACCACTTCGACCATGGTGACCGTGGTCAGTGAAGAGGGCGATTTCTCATTGGATATGAGGCAGAAGCCGCAGGACTTTCATGGAGAAGAGCCACAAGAAAAGGCCACTCATTTAGCCCAATGCCATGTTGTACTAGAAGGGGTGAGTGATCCCTCTTGAACCTCTTGTTGGGGGTCCTAATCTCCTTCGTGAGGGATTCTGGCAGACACCCCCAACTTTATACCTGACAGGCTCTCCCCACAATATACCTGACAGGTACTATCTTACTTAGGGTTTTACTGCTGTGAACAGACACCATGACCAAGACAACTCTTATAAGGACAACATTTAATTGGGGCTGGCTTACAGGGTCAGAGGTTCAGTCCATTATCATCAAGGCAGGAGCATGGCAGCATCCAGGCAGGCATGGTGCAGAAGGAACTGATCCCTCTACCTCGTCATCTGAAGACTGCTAGTGGAAGACTGACTTCCAGGCAGCTAGGATGAGGGTCTTAAAGCCCATGTTCACAGCAGTACACCCAGTCCAACAAGGCTACACCTACTCCAACGGGGCCACGCCCACTCCAACAAGGCCACGCCTACTCTAACAGGACCACACCCACTCTAACAGGGCCACACCTTCTAATAGTGCTACCCCCTGGGCCGAGCATATACAAACCATCACAGGTACCCTTGACTGCACAGTTGTACCAAGGTACATGCAACTACTACCCCTGTCACAGCATGCGAGTAACTCCTTCCCAGGCAGGAACAGAGTATTGACATGCCCAGTGGTTAGCTCTCATCTGGAGGAGGCAGTCACCACTGTCTCTCGGGCTCAGGAAAATTGCCCTTGACAGACTTCCCACACACAGGAACCACTGTGGGTGTCTCCATTCAGCTCAGTTCTAATGACTCCCTCACAGCACATAACTTTCCCAGCACGTCACGTCGTGAATATTTTCCCGAAAATACGAATATTTTCCTGAAAAACTTCTGCAAAGAATATTGAAGGACTTTTTAATGGCTCTTTGAAGTGGGTTTCAGACAGAAGTCGACTGGAGAGAAAAAAAAAAAAAAAGAAAAAGCTCTTTAGAGTCCCTTCCCATTGAGGTGCATCCAGGGTGTAGGACATTTAAATATATTACGATTTGCTGTATGTAAGATGCTGGGTCCCATTCCCAGCAAGATCTAGCTGAGACTCCAAGAGGGTGTATATTATGAAATATAATAACGGTGAAGGGTGTACCTGGCAGGCCCATGCCAAGGTGTGCCCTGAGCACTTAAGCCATGCAACAGATCTGGTATAAAGGGGTTTTTTTAGGGGAGAGGAGTGAGGATCTGGGAAGGGGTAGAGAAACAGAACAGAACGTGGGAGGGAGGGAGGGAGAGGAGGGAGGAGAGAGAGAGAGAGAGAGAGAGAGAGAGAGAGAGAGAGAGAGAGAGAGAGAGAGAGAGAGAGAGAGAGAGAGAGAGAGAGAGAGAGAGAGAGAGAGAGAGAGAACGGGTGCAGGTGGAGACCTGGCGCACCTGGCAGCGGGTGATGACGTAAGCCGTTGCTAGGTCCCTGGGAGGAGCCTAGTGGAATCGCCTGTAAGCTAATAGCGTTTATAAACCATGAACAACCGCGTACGTAAACAATGAACAAGCATCTCCAGCCACTGTCTTCACCCACACTTAATGGAAAAAAATCTATTCACGAATCCCACGGTGATGGAGCTCTCGCACTGTGTCTGAGACCTATGGAGCACACAGTTGTTCTCTTAGGGCAGTGGTCAGGCTAGGCCTGTCGTCACTGTGAGGTGATCTGCGAGGAGATGGCCTCTGGGAATCTTTTTTTTTTTTTTTCTGTGTTTTGTCTTCTGACAGTTCTGACGGGGTCTTTTTGTGAGGTCCTGGCTCTTCTGGATTAAAGATGCACGCCACCATCCCCAGTCATCCATGAGAGATCTTTAACTCCGTCAGCTGGGGGTGGGAGGGTGGGGTAAGCTACCGCTCACTGAACAAAGTACCTTTTGGAGTTGAGTAAGCACGGCCTCTGAGCTCAGCTAAGATGTTTGAGTCAAATAACCTTTTTCTCTGGTGTGGTTTTATGTTCTGCGCGATGCAAATGAAGAATGTGACATTCATCCCGGCCCCGGAAAGATTGTAAGGCAGACTCTGGCAGAGAGAAACGGACAGGGAGATCAGATTTCCGCCACAAATGTGAACACCTGCGAAGAGGCAGCCATCTCCATCTGGAGGAGCAGGAGCGCATCCCACACCGGAAACTTCTTCCTCTGTATTAATAGTCTAATGATCACAACCAAAGGCTAAAAATAAGAACAGCGTCTACCATTAAAGTATAGACATTTACAAGCATCTGCCCGCATCACGGGGCCCAGCACGCGTGTCGTGCGCGCTGGAGGGATGAGGTTCTTCGGGCCGTAGTCTGGGCTTTAGTGAGCATTGTCATAGATGGCCGAGTTAGAGGTGGTGATTGAACTTTGGATCTCCATCCTCAGACTCAAAGCACTTGATAGCAAAGAGCGAGTTGTTCTGCAGAAGTCCAGCATGGAGGAGGTCTACCTCCATGAACTAAGACCGTGAACGAAGAGTTCTTTAATCATTTTGTCCGGTCTTCCATTCTTTCCAGGGGCTTTCCCTCACTCTCTAAAGTCAAGTCCACTTGGCCAGACCGCAAAGTGACCCTATGATCGGAGAGCAGAAAGCTATCTTTTCCCTTGCCCTGACTCCTCAAGACTGAGATGGCCCAGTGTGGCCGCACCCTTCCTTGGACAGAGTCTGCACACCTCTGAGTCTCAGAGCTTCTCGAGTACCAACTTAACCTCCCACAGGAAGCTGGGATTTTGCACCTGATAGTCTGCCTTCATACTTGATGGTAACCTCCACCAAGGTGTCATAGATTGGTTCTCAACACACTGCCCAATACAGGCAACAATCCAAACACCCTCTTGATAGGTGACTGAATCAAAGGGGCCTTGGCAGTGTGTCTGCATTCTTCCTTCACAAAAGCTTGTCATGAAGATCTTGCTTTCTTTTTTTTTTTTTTAATTTATTTATTTTATGTATATAAGTAGCTGTCTTCAGACACACCAGAAGAGGGCATCAGATCCCATTACAGATGGTTGTGAGCCACCATGTAGTTGCTGGGATTTGAACTCAGCACCTCTGGAAGATCAGTCAGTGCTCTTAACCGCTGAGCCACCTCTTCCGGCCCAAAGATCTTATCTTCAAGACAGTCATTTTCTCCAGCTGAACCTGGAAGATGTGTCTTTCTTCTGTTGCCCTCGATCCTAACTACCAGTGGCTGGGCCCACAAGAGGACAGTTTGTTACCATCCTGGAAATGCCAAGAGCCCTTACCCCTCACATGTGGGACGGCAGGCTGTGAAAGATAACCCTGATTCCTGGTCAAGATAGGTCGAATCCCCGGGAAACCCTAAAAGGGACAGCAGGTGCATTCCCAGTCTCCCAGGAGATCAAGGGCTCACCAGCTGCAGCCCCCCACAGACCCCTGTAGAGAGGTTTGAGACAGATCAGTCGCATAGGGCAACACCCCGAGCCCCTCCTCTACAGGTGAGCCTACACATAGGCTCTCTCTTCCTGAAGACCCAGGAGGAGCCTTTCCATAGCTAATGGCACATGTCTCTCAGTAGCCTCGAGTTCTATCTTAGATAACCAGCCATGGCTGGTTCCCTCATCTTTCCAGAGAAGCCTATCAGTTAAATTCTGGGCCTTCCATCCATCAGGGTGACATGGCGATCACTGGGATGTATGGAACCGTCACGGGATTCAAGGACCTCACGGTCCAGTGTCGGGGGGGATCAGTAGTGTCTAGACTGCTGTACCAACAGTGAGACGCCTCACCCCTCAGCACTGCCGAGACACCTGGATCAAGGTCACTAGGCTTCTTTTCCTGCCCAGACTGGGCTTCTCACGGGAGGGCTTCAAAATACAATCCCTGTGCTATTTTACAGGCAACCTCTGTTGTCTGCATTTCCATTTTAGGACAGGCTGTCAGTCACTGCTTTAGTGACATGCATATGGCTATGTCCTTATGCTAATTTAGGGATGGCTGCGTGAGTGACTAATGTGGAGGAGGGGCCAGTAAGAGGCCGTCTGCTTGGAGACACTGTGGAAATGGGATGACCTAATTAGTGCTCCTCAAACTCATAACTTTCTCTATGGAAATCTGTACTGGGGTCATCCGGAGGCCAGATCCTCCTAATCAGGAGACAAAAGGAATGTGTCACTTCTCAGCTGGAGGGACCTGGGGACCCATTCTTTTTTTTTTTTTTTTTTTTTTTTTTTTTCTCCTCCTTTTCTTTGGAGCTGGGGACCGAACCCAGGGCCTTGGGCTTGCTAGGCAAGCGCTCTACCACTGAGCTAAATCCCCAACCCCCTGGGGACCCATTCTTAAAGGGGTTCCACTCCTTAGCTGGAGCCTCACCACAGCCACAAAATCCTGGCACCAGTTGCAGTCTGGATTTGCAACAAAGAGATGTGACCTCGGGTCACCCAAATGCACTTGACAGTTCAGTCCCCTTCACCTTCAGAGTCTGATTCTTTTAGCCAAGGTTAGACCCAGGCAACAGTATTTTTTTTAGACAAGCATCTCACTGTGCAGCCCTTGACGAACTGAGAAACTCACTCTGTAGGCTGGACTAGCCTTGACCCTGTACAGAGCCACCTGCCTCTGCCTCTCAAGTATTTGAATTAAAGACTTGCTCACTCCACCAGGCCTCGTAGCCTAAGCATTTTTTAAGTTCCCTGGTGGATCCCTGTAGGTGACAAGCTACTCTCCTGCTGGAAGAACTGGGTCTAAGGATACAGAGCCCTGGAAATTGCCTATCCCAGACCCTGTTACCCAGGTCTATAGTACAACCCTATAAACATCGATGCCTGAATGGAAAATCTTGGATTTTATTTATTTATTTATTTATTTTCTGGTTCTTTTTTTTTTTTTTTTTTTTTTTTTCGGAGCTGGGGCCCGAACCCAGGGCCTTTCCCTTCCTTGGCAAGCGCTCTACCACTGTGCTAAATCCCCAACCCTTGGATTTTATTTTAAATGCTTCAAATAACTCAGTTTATTCTATGAGAGAAGCCACTCCTTTGCCCCCAAACCGTGTAGAAAAAAATGGCGTTTTCCCAGAGTGTGATACTTTCCTCCTGGCTATGACTAAAAATATCTTACAAGATACAGCTTAAGGGAAGGGTTATCTTGACTCATGGTTTCGAAGATTCAGCCAGTCATGGTGGTGACAGAAGACAGCTGGTCAACCGTTTGGTGTCTGCAATCAGGAAGCAGAGGGTGGAACAGGAAGTAGGGCTGAGTCAAACCCCAAGGCCCTACCCCTAGTGACCTACTTCCTCTATAGGGTGCAGCCTTCCCAAACAGCACCATATGCTGGGGACCAAGTGTTCAGAGACATGATCCTGTGGGAGACAGTTCACATTCAAACCGTATCCTAACGTTAGAAGGTAAAAGTTTGCATCACATAGACCCATAATGAGCTATGTGCTGTTAATCCATGTCTTCTGGTACCTACCTCTTGTGTTCTCTACATCCATGCAGTGCTGAGCATGTTCATGCAGTGGTGACCATTTTTATGCAGTGGTGAGCTTGCCCATGTAGTAGTGAGCATGTCCATGCAGTGCTGAGCATGTTCATGCAGTGGTGAGCTTGTTTATGCAATAGTGAGCATGTTCATGCAGTGGTGAGCTTGTTTACGCAATAGTGAGCATGTTCATGCAGTGGTGAGCATGTTCATGCAGTGCTGAGCTTGCCCATGAAGTGGTGAGCATGCTCATGCAGTGGTGAGCATTTTTATGCAGTGGTGAGCATGTTCATGCAGTGCTGAGCTTGATCATGCAGTGCTGAGCATGTTCATGCAGTGGCGAGCATTCTCATGCAGTGTTGAGCATTTTTATGCAATGCTGAGCATGTCCATGCAGTGCTGAGCATTTTTATGCAGTGCTGAGCTTGCCCATTAAGTGGTGAGCATGTTCATGTAATGGTGAGCATGTCCATGCAGTGCTGAGCATTTTTATGCAGTGCTGAGCATGCCCATGCAGTGGTGAGCATGTTCATGCAATGGTGAGCATGCTCATGCAGTGGTGAGCATGTTCATGCAATGGTGAGCATGCTCATGCAATGGTGAGCATGTTCATGCAATGGTGAGCATGTCCATGCAGTGCTGAGCATGTCCATGCAGTGCTGAGCATGTCCATGCAGTCCTGAGCATGCCCATGCCGTGGTGGGCATGCTCATGCAGTGGTGAGCATATAGATGCTCTATTCCACAGGCGAGGGTTCTCCAACATAGTACTTGCTTGGGTCAAAGGACCCAAGTTTCTACATCAATAATCTAAGTTCCTCAGACTGCAGAAACCTGGTCCAGGGACTTACACTGCCCTGACACAAGTTTACAATGAGGTAAGGGACACAGAGCAACACAGCAAAAACACAGGGCATGGCTTTAGTGGCAGAAGTGTCTAGACTAACTGTGCCTCCCCCCAATAAACTTATAACCCTGCAGTGGCTGTGTTTGGAGAGAGAAAGTAACAAAGGTTAATGGGGTCCTAAAAGTGAAGCTCTTAAAATGAGATTAGTGCTCTCAGAAGAAGAGACGGACTGAGGCTGGAGAGATGGCTCAGTGGTTAAGAGCACTGACTGCTCTTCCAGAGGTCCTGAGTTCAAATCCCAGCAACCACATGGTGGCTCACAACCATCTGGAATGGGATCCGATGCCCTCTTCTGGTGTGTCTGACATCAGCTACAGTGTACTTATATATAACAAATAAATAAACAAATAAACTTAAAAATAAGAAGAGACAGGGTAGGGCCAGGGCTGTGGTTCAGCCCAAGTTCCCTAGCACACATGAACGCTGGGCTAGATAGATCCTAATGCTGCATAAATGAAGTATGATACACTCCTATAATCCCAGCACTCCAGAGATGGAGACTAGATGGTCAGACCAAGTTCAAGGCTACACAGCAGGTTCAAGGCCAGCATGAGCTGCGGGAGCCCCTGTTCTGATGTTACTACTACTGTAACCAATATTAATAGTAACAAGGGCTGGATGCCGTGGTGCGCACCTCGAATCTCAACACACTCAGGAGGCAGAGGCGGGCAGATCGCTGAGTTCAAGGCCAGCCTGGTCTATGAAGTGAGTACCAGGGCAACCAGGGTTGGGTTACACAGAGAAGAGAAATCCTGCCTCAAAACAAACTAAATAATAATAATAATAATTATGATGATGATGATGATGATAATAATAATAATAACTTTTAAAAAGAAGCAATGGAACAGAATCCTCTGTCTCTTACTTGAGAGGTCATGGTCAGAAAGTGCCCACTTGAGGCCAAAACCAGGACTCCCACCAGGACCGTAATAGGTAACACCTTCACATACGCTTCCAGAATCAAGCCAATGAGCAATAAGTACTGGTGGGCGGTGTCTGTATTCTTCTGTATTCCGTAATGTGGTCCTTGTCCCTGTCCTTAGCTCTCCTATTGCTTGCAATGAAGAATGCCCTATATGGGTCATCCATCTCTAACCTAACAGTATTGGCATAAACTTCGGCTTGAGAACTTTGTGCTCAGAGCGTGCTGGCCACGTCGCAGATCATCGAAACAAAGCCAGGGTGTCAGCAGCAGCCACGTTCAGTTGCCGTGGCTGTGAGCTCTGCAGCTTGAAGCTGCTGCCGACAACGTTTTAAATGCCAAGCCCACCACTGCCCTGAGATCTGTCTCTGCCTCACCCAACCCTCCCTCCCCCCACCCCCCCTTTATCTCCACCAAAGGAGTCCCCTGCCTTGTCAACAGGGAATAAACGGAAGGCCCTGCTGTGCCAACATCCACCCAGCACTTAGGTTCTATGGCATCGGGCGAGCATCTTCACTGGTATTTGCAACAGAGCCAGTTTTGTACGGGAATTAGAATCATAAAGCTATCCAGGTGTTGTGTCCTGAGCCTTTGATCCCAGCACTTAGGCGGCAGAGACAGGCAGATCTCTGAGTTTGAGACCAGAGTGGTCTACAAAGCAAGTCCGGGACAGCCAGGGCTACACAGAGAAACCCTGTCTTGGAAAACTAACAACCACAAGAAATCTTAAATGCACAGGCCTGGGGTTATTGAGTGGGAAGGAAGTCAGTCTGCGAGTGTTGTTTAGACAACAGCAGGTGCCTCCCTCAACCACAGGTAGAAAAGGAAGAGACCGTGGAATTATTTCCATCTTTCCATAGCTTATCCGCTGGAGCTCAGACCCACGGGTGCTCTCGGTGACGGGGGTACAGTGCGCGCATGCTCAGTGCGGTTCCCGACATTTGAAGACGCATGGCCGGCCCCTCCCGGGAAAGCCCCCTACACACACACTCCCAGGCCATCAGGTCTGGCTCTCTTTCGGACCCCCTTCCATTTAAGCCTTCCCATGTATACTGGTTCGCCTTGGCATAGACTTGATTGGGGCCAGTCGTTACTGGGTCAATGAGACCCACCCCACTGGGTGGGTCTCGGAAAGCATTTCCAGCTCGATCTCAAAGGTTCTGTGATAGGCGATGGATTAATCATCCTGATGGGCTCATAAGACAACAACAACAGTAAAAGGTGACCGAAAGGTGGGGCCTAGCTGCTGAAGGAAGTAGGTCACTGGGAAGGTGTCCCTTGGCCTCGTCCTGTGTTCCCCTTCTTTGCTTCCTGTCTTCGGTAAAGAAGTTTTTCCTTCACACTGTCATGCTCTCTACCTCTCATCGGGCCCACAAGTAAAGAGCCACAGACTGGGCTCTTGGAGCAGAAATGGATCACTTTTCCCTCAAGGTCTTTCGGTCAGGCATGTGGGCACAGAGTTTACGCCACCCTCAAGACAGGACTAGACGTTCGACGTAAGTTGGGTTTTAAACCCCTCCCCCTTGAAGCCGCGTGTGTTTCTGAGCCAGGTGATGTTAAACAACAGAAGGCTGGGCCTCCAGCACGGTGGTGGCAGGGCTGGGGCTCTCTGAGGAGTCTTCGTGCCTCTCTCCTGGCTACTGAGAGTCACCTACAGTCCTCAGTGTTCCCTGAGTTTGTCAATACACAGCTCCATCTTATGGGCAGGACGATCCTCCGAACCAAACAGGTGCCACCTTCGGTCCTCCTGGAACTGCTCACAAAAGTTCTCACAGCTGGGCCTGTTGATATCACTCGCAGGGTGCAGGGGTGGAGGGCAGACATCAGACCCTCACCTGAGAATCCAGCCAGCCCTCTCCCCACAGGTGCAGGCAATTCTGCCAGGATTCGCTAACCTGGGGAGAAAGGCTAGACAGAGCTTGTCAGTAGGGAAGCACTGGAGAGTAGTTCCCACTAGACAGCATTGAGGAAACCATCATCCTACTGGGTGTAGACCTCCCGGTGTGGCTGCTTGAATATCACCCATGTTCCTACCCCTATCCCATTGCTCTGTAAGGAAGCCCATGAAACTCACTGACTCCCCTGAATGAGCACAAGGACCTTAGAAGAAGGGCTAGCTGTTGTTTGCACTCCCCCCAGGAATGCCTTTTAATAACAGGGCCCATCTTCACACACACACCCCCTCTTTCACTTTGAACCCTCTCCTTTCTTAAGGGGACACTTGTCAATTGGATTTCAGTCTTATTAAGCCTAGAATCACCTCGTCCCAACAATCCTTCATTTTAAACCGTCAACATGGCAACCTTGAAACACCTGGAAAGAGACTCTCAGTGAGGGGTTGTCTAGATCAGATTGGCGGCCCTCGGGGCGTGTCTGTGGGGGGTTGTCTTAATCTATGTGGGGAAGTTAACCAGTAGTGAGAGGCACTGCTCCCTGAGTCTGGGTCCTAGGCTGTGTACAGGGCAGGGAAGCAAGTCAAAATGAAGCATGTGTACACGCTCGTCTGTCTACTCGATGGAGTGTGGATCTCACGGGACCAGCCTGCTTCAAGTTCCTGCCTCCTTGCCTTCCCGGCAATACTATGAGGTAAAACAAACCTCCCCTGAATGGCTTTCTGTCTGCGTGTCCTTCCTCCCCCGGCAGAGACAGAAATGAAACCAGGACACTAACTTACTCACATCTGCCTGTCCCCTTTCTCCAAATAGCATCATAGTTGTGGGCCAGATGGACACAGGGGGCTACAATTCAAACATACTGTAACGGGCTTCACACTGTCTTTGGGGCTGTCTGTTCCCTTCACGCAGTGTAGCAGGGGATCCTGGGAGAGCTGGGAGTTTGACTTTCCCTGTGGTCATCAGGTCTCCACAGACTCCCTGGGGGAAAGACCTGCCTCATCTGCAATATGTCACCGCCTTGCCTTTTCACCCTGCCATCTGGGACCAATTCATAAACCTGGAAAGGAGACATTTTTATGCTGCCTATAGGAACTCAGAAAAGAATCAGTTTAAAGGCTGAAAGTTATTCAGATTACAGCGCTGCCTGGGCCCTATTTAAAACCTTCTCCCTTCCTCCTTCATGGCGCCGGCTATCATAGCTCGCTGTAGGACCCACCAAGCCCCATATAGAATCCGGTGGGCAGCTGTACCTGTCTTCACAGCCCCCAAAGCCTCAGTTTACGGTGACATTCTAGTGCTGTTCCGAGATGCCAAGGAGGGAAGGGAGTCCTTTCCAGAAGTCTCTGTGCCAAGGAAGAGGGAGAGGCTGCCAGAGCCCCAGGACTTACAAAAACTAAATTAATCTCCCATGTAAATTCCAACTGTGGGCAGTCACAATGGCACAGCTTCTAGAGAGACCCTTCCCTGTGTCCCTCAGGCACACTAGCTGGATGCCCTGTGCCCTGTGCCCTGTGCCTAAGAGCCTAAGAGTTGACACCTGAGCAGAGCTATGCTGACCCAATAGGGCAGGAGGAAAAAGAGGTAGGTAATTTACCCTCTACACATTAAGTTTTGCTCACTTCATTTTTGTGGCACTGAAGCTAGAACCCAGGCACTGCCACGGAGGCCCAGCCCTGCGGTACATATCTTAACATTATTATTTCTGTCCGTTTCTTTGGTTGGTTGACTGGTTTTTGATGTTGTTTTGTTTAAAGATTTGTTTATTTCTGCGTACACACCAGAAGAGGGCACCAGATCTCACTGTAGATGGTTATGTGCCACCGTGTGGCTGCTGGGAATCAAGAACTCTTCCTGTGTAAGAGCAGACGGTGATCTGTTGGGGTTTGGTCTTGCTGTGTATCGTAATGCTAAGTGTGGGCCTCCAAGACCTCGAGTCCACACGTAGACCCAAGGGAAGCTATGCGACCTTGCCCCAAGTTATTTCTGATTGGTAAATAAAGATACCAACAGCGAATAGCTGGGCAGAAGAGACATAGGTGGGGTTTAGGATTCCTGGGCTTGGGGGTCAGAGGAGAAACACAGGGGAAAGAAGGTGAGGAGGGGAGAGAAGCAACCATGGGTTAGATGAGTCATGAAAACGTGGCCTTGAGGGCTGACTGTTGGAGTTAAGAGCAGACCAGATGAAACACAGAAAGTAATAACTCAAGGTTATCAATAGAAAAGTAGATTCTAATAGCATAGAGGGTAGGTGTCTCCCCAGCTCTAATGCTGATTAAGGCTTATTGTAAATCTAAAAGTGTGTGTGTGTCTTTTTGTGTGAGAACTAAATGGTCAAAGGCAGGGTAGAAACACCAGATTGGGGTTACAATTTTTTACAACAGTTATCTTAGCCTGAGCCATCCCTCCAGCCTGGTTTTAGGGGGTTTTGTTTTTCCAGACAGGGTCTCTCTGTGTAGCCCTAGCTGTCCTGGAACTCACTCCGTAGACCAGACTGGCCTCGAACTCACAGAGATCCGCCTGCCTTTGGTGTGAAGCCACCACATGCAGCTAGAAATGTCCTTTCACCAGGTCATTTAAAGCGTTAAGAAGACACTAAAAAGGGAGGAAATTCTAGTTATCAAAACATTATAACAGGTTTTTAATCTATTTATTAGTGTGTTAGGTCTGACACAGAGAAGTCAAGGGACTGAGAGACACCTGTTTAGTGGGCTAAAGAGAGCCCACAATAGTTTATAATTAGAATCTGGACCTGCAACATTGTAACTTCTTCGAGGTGATTGAAACTTTAGTCAGTCAGTGAGCCTCCACTTTCCAGGAATTCTCCTTCATAACAAACCACGGTCAAGACACACGGTCCTCCTCAGAGCAGGTCTGCCATTCCTCGGACCCGGCTGTGGCATCCACAGACCCCCGCCCCCTTTACTGTCATCCTGACTGAATTTAGGACCACCTGTGAGACTGAGGTACTGCTCTGGGTGTGAGAGAGCTTTTCCAGAGAAGACGAACTAAGACCCACCCTGATTGTGGCTTGAGGGGCCACATTAAAGAGTAGACCTAGGGGGTGGGGTGGGGGAGGGGAAGCCAACTACCACAGGCTCTCTCTCTGGTTCCCTCTGTTTCTCTTCTTCTCCCTCACCACCGTGAGGTGAGGTCCTCTGCTCCATTATGGCCCCCCACTGCCCTGCACAGAGAGTAAGCCTTTCTTCCCATCGGTTAAGTTTGGGCATGATGATACAAAATACATTAACTGCTTCTTGGCCAGTGCACTGGTCTCCTGGCACGGGGGCAAGAGAGCTTGGACGGGGGACTCTGAACTGGTTACTCATGCTCAAAGGTCTCCATGCCATGTGTTGGGCCCCCTCTTCATCATCATTGCTCTGACCCGGGCACTGTTGACCTCTGAGCTAAACAATTCTCCGTGTGTCTGTCCTGTGCACCGTGGCACAATTAGCAACACTCCACCCGGGAGTGTCCCTCCCAGCCATGACAACTGACATATCCCAGAAGTGCTTGATCCCTTGTTGGTTCCTTGGCTTCTTAAGTACCAGACCGGTGGTGGGTTTCATTTCTCCTTTTCCTCAATCATAGCCATTGCCATGGCAACACCCGCTTCTCCCCAGGGCTTTACCCTCCCCTCTCGTCCTTCCATGCTGATACTGGTAATGATCTTAGTCATTGAGATGCTACCGAATCTGTGTTTACCCACATCACATTGCTCCAGGAAGGGGATCCTGCTCTTATAAATGACAGCCCATCTCAGTCTACATTGAGGACCTGTTTTGTTTTGTTTTGTTTTGATCAAGGTCTTGATAGACCATCACCCAGTTGTCCTCATGGGACACAAAGCTCGAAGTAAAACAATTGAGGTATGCTATATAGAAAGAGGCTGAGGTAAAGACATATCCCAGAAGTGGCAGGCGATCGGGGCTGTCCAGAGGATGGTGTGGTCACCAGGGGTCGAGCATAGTGGACCTGGAACCACCCTGGGTTAAAGGGGCCTGAGCTAACTCTGGAGGCCTCCAATCACAAGCAGGAGGCTGTTTTGAGCAGTGGATGACTCTCGGTCACCAGCCAGAGGTGAGGACTTGATCTTCACCCCATCTCCTAGCTCTTGATGGGGCTCCCCATTGGCTCAGCCCATCTTGGTTGGGTTGTCCCCATGTGGGTCAGTCTCAGAGTACAGAGAAAGCAGAAAGTGGGGTTGGAGGCATCTAAGCATGTGCTGTGCTCCTGGGGCCCATTGTGGACTATTGTACTGTGGCTTCCGCATGGTGACAATGTCCTGTCATGATCTTTTTTTTTTTTTTTAAAGATTTATTTATTATATATAAGCACACTGTAGTTAACTTCAGACACACCAGAGGAGGGCATCAGATCCCATTCCAGATGGTTGTGAGCCACCATGTGGGTGCTGGGAATTGAACTCAGGACCTCTGGAAGAGCAGTCAGTGCTCTAACCACTGAGCCATCTCTCCAGCCCTCCTGTCATGATCTTTCAGAATGCCGCCATGTGCAAAGCTAGCTCCTGGCTCCGGCCAGATGCCACCTCTTCTAGATGCCACCTCCTCAGAGGTTTTTCTGCTCCTTTACCAGAGGTCAAAGTCCTTAACCCTTAAAAGGGATGCCTCAGCCAGACAGAATATCCAGCCCCTAAAAGCAAACCAACCTCCTAGTAAATACTCTGTGCACACATGTCTGCCTATCACTGGGCTTCTGAGAGTGAAGGCTCAGACATTTACCTGACCCAGACTGGACATCTTTATTCCCTCATACATACACGTGTGCATCTAGGTTTCTGTTCAAGTATCCATCCATCCATTCATAGACGCATACATATCACCCATCCATTCATATAATTGTGACTCTATCTGCCCATCTATCCACCAAATCCACCCATTTACTCGCCTGTCCACCATCCATACACCCACCCATTTATCCACCATCTATCTATCCACTCACCTGCCAGTCCCCAATCCATCCATTCTCAAAATATCTCTCCCTTTCCTCTCCATACCAGCCTCATTCCAAATGAGCCTACGACATAAACATCAGCGTCACCAAATGCTTCTGAGGCAGAACCTCAGAGGGAGGATCGCCTTGCTTTTCTTAAAGGGCAAGCAAGGCCACCTGTGCCAGTTAGGTCTTGCAAATGTGACACAAGCCAGGGTCTTCCATCAGATTGGCCTGTGAGAGGGCACAGCCCACTGTGGGCGGCACCACCCCTAGGCAAGTGGCCGTGGGCTATGGTAAGAAATCAGGCTGAGCAAACCACAGAGAGCAAGGCAGTAAGCAGCATTCCTCCCTGCTCTCTGCTTTAGTTCCGGCCCTGACTTCTCTGAAGGACAGACTATCACATGGACAGACTGTCTTTTTTGGGTCCTGGTGTTTATCACGGCAACAGGAAACAAACTGGGACAGCATCTCATCTCCACTGCAAAAAACCAACAGCGTACATACAGTGTGCATTTTGCACTCAGGAGGCAGAGGTGTTGGGTGGTAACAGCCGTGCCTCTCATTTTCCCCCGGCAGAGCTCGCACCATCTAAGTTCAAAAGCAGATCGCCTGGAGCATGCACACTCTGATGTCCTTTAACTTATTTAAGAATAGCCCAGCTTTTGCTTCCTAAGTAGCTTTAACAACAACACAATAAAACTGCAGGCCCTCGAGCCAGTCGCAGAGAGGTTTAAATGCACCCAGATTGTTACTCCAGAGTCATGGGTCCTCAATCTGCCCGAGGCGAGACTGTTCCCCAGCCAGGTACCACTAGGTAACCTGTTAATCCCTGCTCAGACACCTCAATTCCACAGCCGAGGGACTTTCCTACACAAGGCTGGCCTGCTTCCCGAAGAGGTTTGACTTCCAACTTGACGCCAATTCTTCTGTCTGCTTTTCCTCTCTAGAGCTGGGAAGCAAACAGAGCTCAAGCCAGCCTGAGAAGCAGGACAGGCTGCTGCACTCAATGGGAGCATGGGTTTTGTGAATTTTCCCCCCTGACGTGCATAAGCGCAGCAACTCACTTCTCCGATTGTAGAACCTCTTCCCAGAGACACAGGGACAGTAGTAGGTCAAAGACAGCAGCTTGGAGAGGATTGCAAGTGTGCTCACACAAAGAAATGGGAAGAGTTTGAGATGGCGGGAAACCGTCGATCAATGCACTGTGCTCCACGCATCCACGCTCGCTCCATGCCCTAGAAAGGTGCGTGTGTGATGTTGTAGGCACAAAGGTCCTCAGGCCCATAGATCACTAGGGAAGCCAGCAATGTTAAACACGCAGGGACCTCTTCTGCATGGAGTCTTTCATAGATTAAAATATCTATTTTCCCACCCAGAAGGCTGGGAGTGGGTTTTGTTAATGACCCGGTGACCTTTCTCCTGTCCGTAGCAGTAAACCTCACTCACCTTTTGCTGTAGAGGCAGACCTCACCCCAAATCCCCAAAACGATTTATCCAGACTCTTCCCTCCCCAGACCATTACCCGTCCTTATGAGAGATGTCACATGTATGTTATGGCCTGCTGAGTTCTATGGTATCTGGAAGCCTACACTAGATTCTAGGCCATTACCATAGAACCCACCTTCATGGCCATGCATACTTTGTAAAGGAGCTTCTATTTAATCAGACCTTAAGGTTTATTGTGCACCTGGAATCAGACTGAGTGTTTGTTACCCGAGAACCTTTTTCCAAATTGTCCTGTATTTTAAATGTGCCGACAATGAGCCATCTGGCATTAGACTCCCCAGAGTCTGATCGAGGTTGATGAAGTTAATCTACACTAGGTTTTCATTTTTATCTCTTTGAGGGTCCTCTTTCCTGAAGCCCGCCCCTGCCCTCCCACAGTGTGAGGTTATCAACTGTCAGTCAATCTGAAGGCCTGAACAGCATTGCTCAGTGGTTAAGAGTACTTACTGCTCTTATGGAGAGCCTGGGTTCAAATCCCAGTACCCACATGCATGGCAGCTCATAACCATCTCTAACATGGTTCCAGGGGGCCTGACAGCTTCCAAGAGCTCTTACACATATACTGCACACATAAACTCAGCAAACTACACACGTATACATAAAAATAATTTTAAAAACCTCTGAGTTCTACATGCACACACACACACACACACACACACACACACACACACACACACCCCTACACCCCTTCTGTGCAGTAATTTCTCTGAATTGAAATAGTCTATCCCTGGGAGATGCTTGTTAAGATTCAGAAAGTCAACAACTCACAAGTATCAGGAAGTCTCTAAAACTCACCAGATTCACAAAATTCCTCCTTCCCCAAATCTAAGCTGCAAGAACTATTGAGGGTGAAGAGACTCTCTGAGCACAGAGCTGCCTGCAGGCTCTGCAGAGAACCCCAGGGATGGGATACATGGCCTCTTCGTCTAGGCTGGAGTGGGTTTTGGTGATACAACTATGTTTGAGTTATCCATGCTCCTGTGAGTCACCCCCAAACGCTTACTGACTTAGCTAGTTTGGACTTTGGTAGGGTCTTCGGCTTATTATCAGTTTCCTATCTGGGATGACTAGATGTTTGTTCACAGAAGGGAAAGGAAGGGGAAGCCCATTGCTGTAAACCCACAGAACAGGCTTAGAGCCAACAGAATAGCCGGGAGCAAAGAGTGAAGCAAATTGAGCAATAACGTAAAAAAGAAGGACAGGCGGCCGCTAAACTCAGTGTACAAGACAAATTCCCATGAGGTCAGGATGATACCAATCAGAGGCTGAAGAGACAAACAGAGGGAGAGAAGCCAGTTTCCCACACAGAAGGAACTGAGGTTTACGTGGGCACACTGTGCTCAGACAGGAGGTGGAGAAAAGTCTGCATGTAGTCGCTTCCTTCCAAGAAGGACTAAAAGATTAAATAAAGGAAGGAAAGAAGGAAGGAAGGAAGGAAGGAAGGAAGGAAGGAAGGAAGGAAGGAAGGAAGGAAGGAAGGAAATGATTCTACAGGGAGAAACTTGACAAATACCGCCCCCTCCCCCACAAACCCCCTCCCCCTGCCAGTCAGCTGATCAAGATCCGGGCCAAGACTAATGAACCCTACACTTGGCCTTGCCTTTTATACAGCACGAGGGAGCCACACTTTATCTTATCCAAAGCCTTGCAACCCCAGGCTGCTCAGGAGAAAAGTATCAGACAAATCCCAATTAAGGGAGAGTTGACAAAGGGGCTTGACTGGGCCTCCTCAGAGATGTCAAGGTCATCAAACGCGGGGAGAGGCTGAGAAGCTGCCACGGCTTCGAGGAGAAGACGATGAAAGTGTCACACCGGATCTGGGGACACGAAGGAAAGACGAGGCAACCCCAAGGAGCCTGAATAAAACATGGGCTCTTGTTAGTGCTGATGTACCCGATGTCAGCTCATTAGTTTAACAAATGTACCCTACTATTCTAAGATGTTAGCAGTCAGGAGAACCACTCTGGGACATCTGGGGACTGTGTGTTCCAGCTTAGCAATTTTTCTATAAGTCTAAAATAGTCCTAGCATTAAAAAAAACCTATTTAAAAATATAATTATCAAAGCGACCTGTGACTCATGGTTATGACATTAAAATGTGGCCCGTCATATTCCAGTCACACCCCGGGACGTTTCTCATAGATTTTTTCAGAAAGTTCTACTCCTCTCTCTAGAGTGATCAGGTTGGTAAGAGGTGAAGCTGGACATCCAGTCAGTGGATTGTAACACTGGCCACACGGGAAAGTCCACAGGGAGGAGAGGAAGGCACAGGCAGACAGACAGACAAATGACAGACAGACAGACACACACACACACACAGTGTGTCCTCGTGTCCTATTGCACCTAAAGCCAGACAGACAAATGACAGACAGACAGAGAGACAGACAGACAGACAGACAGACACACACACACACACACACACACACACACACACACACACACAGTGTGTCCTCGTGTCCTATTGCACCTAAAGCCAGCTCAGCCCTGGACTTTTTTTTGGTTCTTTTTTTTTTTCAGAGCTGGGGACCGAACCCAGGTCCTTGTGCTTGCTAGGCAAGCGCTCTACCACTGAGCTAAATCCCCAACCCCAGCCCTGGACTTTTTAAAAGTAAGACTGCTGTGCACGTGTTTATAGAGCTGGGGTGTTCTTTTGCTTCTAGGCATTCAGCTACACCTCAGATCGAGCAGAATCCAGCTTGTCCTCTGACTTAGTAAAGCAATTGGGGGACCACATGAACATGTCATCAAATCAATGGAAGCAAGCCTGGGAACCTCCCAGAAGAATGGCTCCAACCTATTTTCTTTCAAAGCACCAAACTTCCCTGCAAACAGCAGTCGAACATGCTAGGTCTTCATCCATGCACGGCTAAAGAGCAATGGGCCCTCAGGTGTCCATTTAAATGGCCAGGACAGTCACCCTTGCCATGGGTTTTGAGGAGGAGTAGAAGTTTCTATTTCAGGGACAACTGGGCCCTGCCCATCACTGAGCTTCCCAGAGCAACTCCTGCACGAACATCATGGGTCTCCAGGGAGACAGCCTTGGGAAGGGGATGGCGCCACACACCCGGCCTCTACTGGCTGCTGGTCATCAGCCTGCTTCCTGCCTAGTTGGCAGCGGACATGGTTGAGGAGGTGCCCCATGCCCGTGGAGACAGTAAAGATCAAAGCCATCCTACCGCCCCTCGGGATGGCAGTGCCAACATTTGGAAACATCTCTGAGGGGAGAGATCAGCTGAGATAGCCGGGTCCTGGAACTGTTTCTTGTCATTCACTTGCTCTAAAGAGGCCTCTTCAGGCATCTTTAAACTTACGCTCCAAGGGGAAACTTCATGTATCATAGCAACAGTGACTTGCATGTTGTTGCAGGGAAGTGGTATCCCAGGACTGCACAGGACGGGAAGGGAAGGGTCTTCATGGACCCATCACTGCGTGGCAATCTCCATGAACCTTTAAAGTCCTTTTACTCTATGGCCCCATTATACTGACGAGAATACTGAGGCTCAGGATGGTGGAGCCATTTATTCAATGCCACTTGGCAGGCAGATGAACCAGTTGGATTCAGACTCTGCCCCAACCTTGCCCCTAAGGGTGCTGCCCTGGTATCTTGACCGTGGGGGCCTTCTGGGTGCATATCAACTCAGGCCACTCCCCAGATTCTCATCCTCCTGTGACTCTTGTCACATCTAGAACAGAATCCCAAGTGCTGTGAGCGTTAGTCGCCCTGCCCAACCTGCTCTCTGCTTCGGTCCTCTAACACCTAGCCCAGCTCTGGCTGTGTCTGGCCTTTGCCATGGCTCACGGCCTCTACTGGATGACTGTTCTTTCAAAGATCCCTCCCCCGATGCCAGTATCCCACCATTTGAAACATTTATGGCAGAAAGGACTTTATGAACAAAATACCGATAGCACGGACACTGAGACTAACGGTAAATGGGATTTTATACAAAAGTTTCTGAGTGGCACCATCAGGCGACGTGGGAGAAGATCTTTACCAAGTATACGTCAGACCGAGGGTTGGTGTCTACACTAGATAGAGAGCTTAAGGAAAGTAGGCAGCAGGAAAACAAATAACCTAATTAAAAATGGGGCACACGGAAGTAAATAGAGAGTTCTCATAAAATGAAACACAAATGATCAAGAAACACTTGAGGAAATGTTCAACATCCTTAGTCATCACGGAAACGAACATTAAAACGACTTGGAGATTTCTTACCCCAGTCAGAATGGCCAAGATGAAGAAAACAACTGACAGCTAATGCTGGCAAGGATGTGGAGTTAGAGGAACACTTATTCATGGCTGGTGGGAGGGCAAACTTGTACGGTCTCTATGGAAATCAGTGTGGCGTTTCCAGGAAGCTGGGAATAGATCTACCTCAAGATCCGGCTTTACCACTCTTGGGCATAGGCCCTAAGGACTCTGTATGCTGCTACCATGAGATTTGTCCAGCCATGTTCATAGCTGCTCTGTTCATAATAGCCAGAAATTGGAAACAGCCTAGATGTCCATCGACTGATAAATGGCGAGTGAAAATGTGGTACATTTGCATAATGAGATATTGTCCATCCTGTTTTAAAAAAAGAAATTATGAAAACTGTTGGTAAATGGATGGATCTAGAAAAAAAATTGTCCCCAAAAGACAAATATTGTATGTTTTCTCTTATAAAGAAATGTTGGTCCTGGGCTGGAGAGATGACTCAGGGGTTAAGAGCACTGGCTGCTCTTCCAGAGGTCCTGAGTTCAATTCCCAGCAATCACATGGTGGCTCACAACCATCTGTAATGGGATCCGATGCCCTCTTCTGGTGTGTCTGAAGAGAGTGACAGTGTACTCACATAAATAAAATAAATATATTATCTTTTTAAAAAATTATATGGAAACCTATTATAGAAGCTTCCTAAAATATATACATATATGAAAAGAATCGAAATTGTGTCCCCAAAGAATAGGGGAGACAACACCCCAACAAGGCATCATTATACCACCAAGTAAGATCTCTAGTGCAGGGATGGGTTACATCTTGACAGTCGTTGACCCAAGGATCCCAAGGAACGCTCACACACCATCAAACATCACAGACTATTTTCTGGTAAGGCTATTGACTGCTCGAAACAACCCGATGTAAGTCCCTATTGGTGAAGGCGTTTGCAACATACGTCATCAGATATGGAGAAATCAAGCTGAACTAGATGTATGTCCAGAAGGGACATACTCTGCATGCTACTGGAGGAGAAAGGTTATTATCATCAATATCACCCAACGACAAACCCAGAAACAATAGTGACTTGCCTGCTGGACTTAAGACCCAATCCTTGGGATGGAATCCAGATCTAACACTGTCAAAGTGGCCGTGGACCTGATGCTAAATTGATCAGGGGCAGTAGAGAAAACCTAATAGTATTTTTATTCTGCTAAAGGGACTTAGCAATAAAAGGACCCCTAATGACATATTGTTATACCCAGAGACGAGCACCCTGCTCAACCCACGTCAGAGAAGCTTCATCCCGCAGTATGTGAGTGTTGACATAGAGACAATGTGGAAAGAGTGAGATACTTTGTAGCACTGAGTCCTAACTGGGATGTCTGCATCCAACCCCTACCCTCCCGGCTCAGGGATCTAGGCAGAAGAGGAGGCAGACATCAGAGGGAATGGAGGACTCCAAGGATACAACAGAACTGATGTGCGTATGAACTCAGAGTCTCTGACACAAGACCTGCACAGGTTCAAGCCAGATGGAATCTCGAGTCTCAGAAGGGGAAGTAGACATGGGGGGAGGGGGGTCCCACCCCTAACCAAGAAGCTGTCTGCAATGAATACCACTGGCAACAGGAAAATCGGGTTTCTCCAGTGAAATCTTATTAGGTCACACTGGCCAACACAAACAAACCCAATAGTCCTCCTCTGCCTGTTATATTTAGTGACAGAGTTCTTTGTATGCAGTTGTTAGAGGCAGTGCCCGTCACATATAAACCTAGATGAATGAACGTCACACTGTAGATATAAACATGGGTTAGTGCCCTTAGCCCTGGAGGATATTGTCCAAGACTCACATGCCAGGGGACACAAAATAGTACCAAACTTTAAATTTACCAGGTTGGGTTTTTTTTCCCCCTATACATGCTCACCCACAACAGAGATTAATTAGGACCAGGAAGAAAATCACACCAACAAGTAAGAAGAAAACAGAATAAATTATAGCAATATATCATATTAAAAGTTATTCTAAACGTCATGAGATTGTATATTTCTTAAAATCTCCATTTATTTTTGAACTGTGGTTTACCAGGGGGTCTCTGGAACCACAGAAAGGGACATTACTAGTAGAGAAGGTGGCTTGACGGCCAGCCAGCCCTGGGTCTGCCTGCCCGGCCCTGCTCCTCTTTCTGGTGGAGAGAGAGTCTGGCCTTCTCTGCCCACATCAAACACGTGCTGTGGTTCAGATAGGGGAAGGCCCTATGATCTGCATTCTTCAAGTCAGATCTATTACTTTGTAACAAAATTCAGAGTTACCTTCACTTGGACAAGAGGAAGTTAGGGCCTCAAATGAGAGGTCTGTAAGTATCTGGGTGGAAGGGCAGCAAGGGAGGGGGGGAAGGGTGGGGAGGAGAGGCAGTGGGTGAGGGGGAGAGGGAGGCATCAGGAGGAGGGAGACAAGAACAGAGGCAGGCATTGGGGAGCAGCAGCAGGGTGGGGGAGGAGGAAAGGGAAGCGTCGGGTGGAGGGGGTTGGGGGGCAGCAGTGGGATAAGGGAATGGGGGAGGGGGAAATGGAAGCATCTGGCGGAGGGGCATGGGGGGGCAGCAGTGGGGTGGGGGCATCAGGGGAGGGAGGCAGTAGGGGATCCTCAGGTTGCAGCCAGGATCCATGGCTCTGGTCACAGCTTTATGACAGCACACAGTAGGGATAATCCACAGAGATTCTGCCTGCTTAGAGAACTCACTGTGTGGGCTCCATGCTACAACCCGAAGCCTCTAAAACTAAGACTGACGGTATTTCAACACTCTGGTGGACCAACGAGGCATGCCTTCCTCTTGAAGATGTGCGGTTAAGTTGGAGCAGCACTGGTCCAACGTGCAGAGAGAATGAAGATCCCAGCCTACTGGTCCCAATGGAATGGCTGACACAGCATCAGGACCAGCCTGGGGCTTCCTCTGGATCCCGGGTTGGCCCTGACACATCCTTGGGTTCTGCACAGAATCATCTTCAGAAGTAGGATGCTGAGGATGCTAAGGATGGAGCATCCAAGGCAGCACTTCTCAGGACCAGCAGCAGGCTCGCACAGGATGTCAGTTAACTGCCATGACGCCTACTCCAGAGAAAGTCAGGGTTACCTGCTGCTAAAGGCCCTGGGGTGTCTCCAGGTGAGCTGCCAGTCTCACCCACCTGCAGCCCATGGTTTGATCCCAGGCCCTGGACAGAGGGATCTGCGTCCTCTTCTCTTCTCCATCACTCAGCACTCTGGACCACTTGTCATTCCCACTGACAAATGACACTTGAGGAGGGACAGGAACCTGAGTACCTAGGAAGGATGCTTTCTTTACCCACTTTAGAGATCTGGAAAGATCTGGCTGTGTAGGGGATACTTATTTTAAATGTATTTTTAAAAAATTATTTGAAATTATAATTTCATCGTTTCCAACGTTTCATTTCCTTTCACCAACGCCTCCCGTGGCACCCCCTTGCTCTCTCTCAAATTTGTGGCCTCTTTGTTACAGAGAGAGAGAGAGAGAGAGAGAGAGAGAGAGAGAGAGAGAGAGAGAGAGAGAGACACAGACAGAGAGACAGAGACAGAGAGAGACACACACAGAGAGACAGACAGAGAGACAGAAACAGACAGACAGATAGACACTCCTAAATATATCCTGCTCGGTCAATATGTTATCCGTACAGCTGATAGTAAATGAAGCAACAGGAAAAAAGGACATTCTGCTAAAATAAAACTATGTCTAAATAAAACTATGTCTAAAGTCACCCTGGGAAGGCACAGGACTGCAGGGCAAACCACAACAAAAGACCGACCCCTGCAGATGCGTTGCATGGAGGACCTGTGAGCAAGGGAAGTGAAGGGCTAGAAGAAGGAGTCCCTGACCTGGTGCTCCCCTCACAGAACACCCAAACCAAGTGTCTGGCTGAGATGGCCCACAAGCATCCCGGCTCCCAAAGCCTTGAGAGAATGTAATACTCATTTCAACCCCCAGGGGGCACTAGGCTTCTCTGTATCAACCTGGATCCGCTCTCTCTCCCATCAGCCACTTCAAGGTGCTTTGTGGCTGCTTTTTGCTTGACTTTGTGGAGAAAAATGTCTCACTGCTGTAAACGATTTTGAAATGGTCTCTCTCTTTCTCTCTCTCTTTTTTTTTTCAAGGAAATTCTCTCTCCAGACTCAAACGTGTTCTCTTTTCACCACAAGCCAGTTCACTTCTGCTGGGTCTTAAAAGGCTTAGCGGACTTCCCTAGACAAGGGTCTCACACCCAACTGGGCTGGGTCCCAGTAGCTGGCCTGGTGTAACCTGCTGTGTTCCACAGGCTTCCCTGCCTGTCCCAAGCACTCAGCATAATTAACATCTTTGACATTGCTCCAGCGGGGCTGCCAGATCCCATTAGCCAAGTCCACTGAAAATGTGGGTCATCTCTCCTTTTTCCTTTTCGATTTTCTACTTTAAAGGGCACACCGCCTTTTTTTTTTTTTTTTTTTTTTCCGGAGCTGGGGACCGAACCCAGGGCCTTGCGCTTCCTAGGTAAGCGCTCTACCACTGAGCTAAATCCCAGCCCACACCGCCTTTTAAAGCCGATGAGAAATCCAAAGCAGCTCTCAGGAAGAGCGGTACGGGCTCTGGTGACTTAAACATGCGCCGTCACGTGACGAATAGATCGTAAAGTTAACGGACGATGATACCCATGGACGATGATGCGGACGGAGAAGTATTCGTAAACAGCCTACCGCTCCAAGGGCTGCCATCTCCTCTCTGTAGAAGGAGTGAGTAAAAAACCAACAACACACAGGACTTTAAGGCAGCATAAACAGTGGGGTGTATAAATTCACTTGGAAAACAATGAGTAGACCAGAGAGGCACGAGGCTGGAGTCTCTGCACGTGTGGACAGAGAACTGAAAGTCTCCGTCCCCCTCCTCCCCCCAGGCTACCGCAGGGTACAAAAGGGACACCGAGCGCTTTTAATTTTGCTGAAAGTGTGTCAAAAGGCACTTGATATTTTATGCTCATAGGAGGATGACAAATTTACTCGTGTTTATGGGGTTAGTCAGCACAAAATAATACTAATAACCGTTAAGTGTGTCTTCCTCATCCAACACACAGAAGTGTACAAAGCAGGGGTAGGGGTAAAGTACAGTTGGTAAAGCGCCTGCTCACAAACATGAAGACCTGAGTTCAAAACCCGGGACCCCGTGTGAAAGCTGGGCATGGAGCTGGCTACCTGTAATTCTACTGGGAGGATCCCTGCGGCTCCCTGGCCTGTCAGCCCAGCTCAACGATGGAGCTCCAGGCTCAGTATGAGACATGTCTTAAACAATAAGGCAGAGAGAAGCTAAGGAAGGCGTGATGTGGATCTCTGGTCCCCATACTCACTCATAGCTTTCATATACATGAATACCCATGAACACTTACACATACCACATACACACTGACATATGCTCTTGCACACAAAGTGTACACATTCACCTATAAGTCTGTTTCTCTCTGTCTCTGTCTCTCTCTGTCTCTCTGTCTCTCTCTCTGTCTCTCTCTGTCTCTGTGTGTGTGTGTCTCTCTCTCTGTCTCTCTCTCTGTCTCTCTCTCTGTCTCTCTCTGTCTCTCTCTCTGTGTATATGTGTGTGTCTGTCTCTCTCTGTCTCTCTGTCTCTGTGTGTGTGTGTGTATGTGTAGCTTAGGCTGCCCTGGATCTCCCTCTGTAGACCAGTCTGGCCTTGAACTCAGAGAGTTCCCTGCCTCTGCTTCTGCCCCTCTAATGCTGGGATTGAAAGCATGTACCACCACCTCCTGACCTACAAATCTCATTTTCAGACCAATATTTTATTTTTTTTAGGAATAGCAACATGAGTCAGGTGTGGTGGTGTGGGCCTGTAATCTCATCTGACAGGGGACAACTGAGAGTTTGAGGTCATCTTAGGCAACCCCAGAATGAGGATGGAGAAGGATGGGGTTGGGGGGAGGAAGAAAGGAAGCCAACCCAAGTAGCACCTGGCTTGCACAATCACCCCAGCACATCACCATAGCGAGGGAATCCAAGTCCTCCGCAGCAGCAGGCTAGCTGCATAGACAAGAGCCCAAGGTATTGGGGACCCACATTGAGTAACCCAGACAGGGCCATCGACCTTCTTTCCTGGGAAGGACTTTGTCTTGTCTGAAATGTTTATGGCTGGCCACGACTTACAGTGACAGAGGCCATAAAGAATAGTCACCGAGTGTGTAAATGAAGCCCAAGGTTTACACCAGTCTTTCCACAGAACAGTACTGTTTAGGGCAGACCAGGTCAAAGAACACAGCCTCCTGTGTGCACGTGGGTCGGTGAGCAGGTATATAGGAAAGGACAAATGGCAATCTTGAGTATCATTCTTTGGGCACAGTCCACCTTCTTTTTTTTTTTTTTTAAATCTCTGCTTCCCCAGCTCCAGAATTACAGTTCCCCACTAACACAACAGGCTTTTTAAAAATTTTTAATATTTATCGACACTTGGGATCGGACTCAAGTCCTCTTGCTTGCAAGGTGAGCACCTTACTGACTGAGCCACCTCACCAGCCTCTGGTGTTTTGTGTCATTTAGGTCCCGTGTTCAAATCCATGCTTCTGTGCCAACCCAGCAGGTCCCGCTGAAAGAAAGAGGCATCTGCACGTGCGCACGTCCTAACCTCAGCCAGCGTGTTCCGTGTGTGTTCGTAGGCCCCTATGTGTTAGGGGCACCTCTCTTACACACATGAGCTGAATACATACTTTTGCTTGGGAAATTGGCGTGCACTCCTCTGCAGCCCCTTGTTCAAAGATGTAGACCCGGAAGCGGCTAGACTCAGAGGAGTCATGAGAAACTCTAGCTAGACTTCAGGATGGACAGACAAGAGGACATCATCGCAGCCTGCTGTCACGATGTTCAGACCGGCCAGGGACAAGCGGGCCGTTGGCCCTGGGTAAATTTGGGTGGGAAACCCTGTAGGCTCTCCCCAAATGTTCAAACTTTCCTTCCCAGTCTCCCTTCTTCCAGGAAGGGTGCTGTCACGGTGAAGCCTGCTGTCCTGCCTCACTGTGGCTTTGTCTCCTGCTGAACACAGGGAGCTGGCGTGGGCAAGGAAACCAGAGGCCAGCTAATCCTCCCCAGGGGCCCCTGTCTTGGCTCCTCCCCCTTCAGCTACTATCTGAAGTCTAATGGATCGTTTTGTTTGTTTGTTTGTTTTTGACAATGACAGAGCGAGCTACACTAAAAAAGACATCAGAAGGTACCAGACTTAACTACAGTTTCTGCAGGGGATTGGAGAGGAGGCTAGCCCTACCCTGGCTCCCAGACTCCCCTTCCCTTGCAGAAGAGAGACAAGCGGGATCCCACACGCCTGAGAAGGTCCCTCTAGGTAGCACCATTTTTGACTGAGTTGAGGCAATACCCGGATGGTTTTTACTTTAGCTTGATACAAGCTAGAGAGGAGGGAAACTCAACAGAGAAGATGCCTCCTCAATTGAGGCCGTAGGCAGGCCTGTGAGGCAGTTTCTTAATTAGTGGTTGATGGGAGAGGGCCAAGCCGGTGGTATGGCACACCGCCCGTGGGTTTGTGGTCGTGGGTGCTATAAGGAAGCAGGCTGAGCAAGCCATGAAGAGCAAGCTGGTAAGCAGGATTGCTCCGTGGTCCATTCATAGGCTCCTGCCTCGGGATTCCTGCCCTGTTCCTGACTTCCTTTGATGATGGACTGAGATAAGGAACTTAAACAAAATAAGCCCTTTCCTCCCCACACTGCGTTTGGTCATGATGTTTCCTCCCAGCAACAGTGACCCGAACTAAGACGGTTAACAACATCCCAAGAGCTCCAAGGCCAACCGGAGAGATAGAGAGACAGGTCCTGGGTCCTTCACCCGACCCAGGATCCCCCAGGCCACTTGGCAGGGGCAGAAGGTTTCTTCCGGTTTTGATTCGGAGGCACTCTCTGGGTTGCATGCAAGTCCGGACACTTGGAGCCTCGGGGCTGCTGTGGAAGTCGCAGAGAGGCCAGCCCTTACTCAATCCTAGGCCTGAGAGAAGGCTGGCAGAAAGAAGTAATGGCCGCCCATGAAGGCGGTTGTCATGGAGATATTAGACACGGACACCGATCATTCCCCACCCCAGGAGGGTCAATTGAATGAGTCAGTCTGATGGGGCATGGCGCCTTATCCTAGATGTCTTGCAGGAGTTTCTGGGTGCGGTTGAATCTGATGGTTGTCCACCTGTATGCTGGTGGGATTCATCTGACCCACCATGTGACTTAATAGAGCAGCGGGACGCGGAGAGAGGATTCCGTTCTTCCTGCCTGCTTACATCCGGCATTGGTGTCCGCCTGGCCCTCGTACTCGGGATGTACGTGAGCAGTTCTCTGGGCCCTCAAGCTTCAGATTTAAACTAGAGACTGGCACCAGCACTGGCTCTCCTGGGTCTCCAGGCTGCTGCTAATCACTTGAGCCAGCACCCGTTGTAGGAAGCAATGGCCCTGAACTTAGATGGTAGTTCAACTTAACATTTTCCTTTATTACAGCGCCCAAGTCCCATGCATTCGAGAGAAACCTCCCTGCAGCTCTTTCCCTGTGCTAATGATAGGTTGTATGAATCTGTCTCAGTCTCTGCTATTCCCCTCAAAGCAAGGCACAAATTGTAACCGAAATGCTCCGGGATCCTAAGGGGAAAGTGTCAATGCCACGATGTGTACGGTAGGAAAATGACAGGCATGTTTGATTTAAAATACTTCCAATTAATGATAGGTTTATCAGGCACATCCTGTGTTGAGGTGTATGGATTATGCGGTGGTTTGAACACTCATGGCCCACATAGACTCATGTGTGTGGATGCTTGGCCCATAGGAAGTGGCACTTTGAGGAGGCGTGGCCTCGTTGGAGGAAGTGTGATACTGTGGGCGAGCTTTGAGGTTGTAGATGCGTGAGTCTGGCCATTGTGACTTAGTCCCCGTTTGCTGCCTGAGGATTAATATGTAGAACTCTCGGCTCCTTCTCCAGCACCATGTCTACCCGAATGCTGCCATGCTTCTACCATGGTGGTAATGGACTGACCCTCTGAAACTGTAAGCCAGCCCCAATTAAATGTTGTCCTTTATAAGAGTTGTCTTGGGGGGTTGGGGATTTAGCTCAGTGGTAGAGTGCTTGCCTAGCAAGCCCAAGGCCCTGGGTTCGGTCCCCAGCTCCGGGGGGGGGGGTTGTCTTGGTCATGGTATCTCTTCACAGCAACAGAAATCCTATCTATGTACACACACACACACACACATATATAAAAACAGGGCCAATAGAAGACTATATATATATATAGTCTATTGGCCCTGTTTCTCTGTAGAACCCTACTCTCTTACCACTGTCCAAATGACCATCATGCTTTGGGAAAGTATCACCACTTCCCGGCTGGCCTCCCACTCTGTGCCGCTCCTAGCTAGCCTCCGCTAGCCACTCAGTAGAACCGGTAAACCATTAGTCAGGCATATCTCTCCTCTGCATGAACTCCCGTGAGGTGGCATCAGAAAGATACACAGCAACCTGGAGTCGCCCGTGTGAAACCCAGGAGCTTCCATTTAAATCTGTCTACCCTGCAGCCCCATTCCCACCCCGGCAGCACCCCCACCCCACCCCGGCTGCCTGCCCCCGCTGTGCCTCCATCCTATCCTGCTGGCCTCCTGAGCAAGTTCTTAGAGTGAGGCTGGGAGGTTCTTCATCTTAGCAGGGAACCAGCTAACCAAGTGGCCTGTTAAGTCCAGCTTCCGTAGCACCACATTTTTTCCCTCTTCTCCTTGGCTTGAGATATTACTCGACACCCCGTGTCTTTATTTATTCATCAAGTCTTAACCTCTAAGATGCCAGCTCTTCCCACCTCAGGATTTTGGTAATTTTGCTCACCACCCTACCCTGAACCCAAGTACCTGAGACAGTTCTGAATACAGAAGTCATCGGCCAGGGGCTGCAGAGATGGCTCAGTGGTTAGAGCACTGACTGCTCTTCCTGAGGTCCTGAGTTCAAATCCCAGCAACCACATGGTGGCTCACAACCGTCTGTCATGAGATCTGATGCCCTCTTCTGGTGTGTCTGAAGACAGCGACAGTGTACTCATATATAATAAATAAATAAAATATTAAAAAAAAAAAAAGAAGTCATTGGCCAAGGGCAAGCCACAGTTGGGGGGGGGGGCAGGGCAAGCATTTGCTGCCTCGGTGACTAAGTGTCTGTTCAGAGGTCTCCTGAGAGGGAAGCTGTACAACGCACAATAAGATTAAGTATGAGTGTTAGCCTGACTACAGAGCTACCTAGGCTTTGGAAGAGCCAGCTTGCCCAGTGCCCAACACCCACAGTATGAGACACACAGCAGAGCCACACCCTCCAAGATGCCGGTCAGCTGTACTGGGGACAAATATCTGGTCTTGAAGGAACCAGTTCCGGGGGACTAGGCCAGATGACAGCAAGGTTTGGAGAAGAAAGCCATTGGCCGCGCGTACAGGAGCACAAGGTGGCTCCAACAACGGGCTGCCCATCCGTTCCAATAGTGTTGGTTCATTTGACCGCAAACACCTGCTTGATTTTCTGAGGACACCAGGTCACAATCCCGAATCAGCCAGCTAGCTGTAACCACCCAGAAGTCTCAGATGCCACCTTAAACCCTGCATACCGCTGCCCCCTTTACTCCAGTAATTCTCAGCTTTGTCTAGGGCTCCTTAATTGTACTAGAAGGATGGGTGGGGCCCCCAGACAGCCCAGGTGGATTAGAACCATCAAAGTGATATGAGGGTTTAGACAGCCTGTAGGTGGAAGGTGGCTACTTCCTTTACCTCATGACCGGTCACCAAGGTGTGCGTAGCACCCATCCTGAGCCGCCTCCATCCTCGAGGCTAACAGCGGAGGAGAGTAAGTGTATCTGTGCGCATACTGCTTTTGGAAGCCCCTGGCTTCCTCCCTGGTCTGGACTCCAACAGCAAGGCCAGTGACAGCCCACCAGGTAGAGAGCAGAAAGGCCAGCAACCAGGCTGTTTGATTAGGCTGGTTCCTCTCAGGCCAATAGGATAAGGCGCCCCAGGCATTCTCAGCGAGCACAAGCCAGGCAGCAGATGGACAGTGTGGCTGGAAATCCACTCTAGACAAACAATAGGGCGCCTTCTCCAGCGGTTTGACAGCAGCTTCCAAGAGCAACAAGCTCACGGCCCCTCCTCCAGATGTTCCCACAAGGAAAAGTCCCAGAGAGTTATTTGTGTCCGGAGGCTAAGGAGACCTGAAATTCTCTCCCCTCGGGCTTAATCATGAGCCCCCAACCCCCCATGGAAAATAGCCAAAGTCTATGTGAATGTTGTGGGGGCGGCGGTAAGGGAAGTGCTGCATCTAACAGATACTCGCTGGGCAACCTTCCCTCAGCTTAAAGGGCAGGGACGAGCCTGCCCGGTCAACTTCAGGTGAAGGGAAACAACCTTCCCAGCCCTTCCAGGAATGCACGGGGCTGCTGGGAAGGAACTTTCCCCCTTCCTGATTCAAATTAAGTGAGGGTGGCCTTTACTGCGGGGGGGGTGGAGGGGATGGGGGAGGGGGAGAGGGGAGCTGATTACCCAGCACGGTCACAGCCCTCAGCCCAGAGACTGCTATTGTATGGACGGGTGTATATAGGGAGCTAAAGGAGCACATTGGGCATTATGAAGGGGACACTTCACTTAGAAACAGGCTGTCAAGGGGACAGGGATCAAAGGAGAAGATGGGGAAGGGAGGGCAAGGGAGGAGTGAGGAGGGAAGGGAAGGGACTGGAATGAAAGAGAGGGCGGAGGGTGAGGGGAGGAAGGAGGTGGGGGGAGAGAAGAGGGAGAGGGAGAGAGAGAGAGAGAGAGAGAGAGAGAGAGAGAGAGAGAGAGAGAGAGAGAGAGCCTGGGTGAGGAAGGACGGGACTGAGGTGAGGTAGGGGAGAAAGGAGGGAGATGGGGAAGGAAAAGGTGGCAGAATGGGAGGCTGAGTAGGGGAAGGAAGAGAGGGGCGAGAACGCGGGAGAGGGGAAGGAAGAGAGGGGCGAGAACGCAGGATAGAGGAAGGTGGGCAGAGAAAGCAGGAGGAGGTGGGAGGGAGAAAGAGGAGAGTCTGGGAGACAGGAATAAAGGGGGAAAGGCTGGGAGGGAGGGGCAGAAATGAGAGAGGGAGGAGGAGGAGGAGGAGAAAGGGTGGGGAGGAAAGGAGTGAGTGAGGAGGGGGAGAGGCGTTTGGGAGGAGCCCTGGAGAGAAAGGAGCAGGATGGAGAAGGGGAGGGGTTGAAGAAGGGAGGGGAGGGGAGACGAGGGGATGGAAGGGCGGGGCGGGCCAGCGCCGTGGGAGGAGGGGCGTGTGGAGGCCGCGAGCTGCCAGCTCTGGTTGGCTGGCCGCCCCCGCCCCTCCCCCGCCCCTCCCCCCGCCCCCGCCCTCCCGGCGCGGCGGCCGCGGCGAGAAAGTAAGGTGAAAAAGTCCAAGAGCCGCTGCGGGCGCAATGGGGGCCGGCTCCTCAAGCTACCGGCCCAAGGCCATCTACCTGGACATCGATGGACGCATCCAGAAGGTACCCCGACCTCCCCTCCCTCCGCGGCCTCCGTGCGCCCTAATAGGCGCAGGTGTCCCCACCGCGGGCTCAGAGCCCACGGACCAAGCAGATCTTGGCGGCCCGCTGTGAGCGCAGGGTCCCCGGGAGGCACGGCAGCCTGAGGTGCAGACCCGCAGGGCAGGTCTCAGGTGGACGGTGACAGTCTTGGGGGATCCTGCCGCTGCACCCTGTGTCTTCGCGGGGACTGAAGGGACCCGCTTTTGGCTCCGCTGTACACTGCCCTCCCAGCCAACTTGAGCCACGTAGGAGTGCGGTTCGCCACAGACCCTTTTTGTTCGTGGCCCCTCCCCTTCTAAAGACCCAGCTTTGGACACGGAGTGCCCTTGACTTCTGTTGATATCGACAAAAGGACAATAGGCAAGCTGGCCTGGAAGGGGGTTGGGGGGGGTTGTCACATTAGCTCTTCCTAAAGTGCCAATGTTAAAGCGTTATGAGGAAATTGCACCCGGACCGCAGCTGGACATCTCAGGGAAGCCGGGCAGCTTGCTGTGGAGCCAGCAAAGGAAGCCAAAGAGGGCTGCCTGCTGGGTATGGGCCTTCTGTCTCAGGTGTGCGCTCTCTTAACTGGATGGTTGGCTTGCTTCATCAGTAGGAAAGACCAACCTTCCACTCTCAGCCTGTCCCTGGGAAAATGGGAAGTCCCATCCCTCCACAAGGTGGTCCCTTCGGATAGGCTCGATGACTTGGGATGGCAGGAGGCACCTTCAAGCATCACTGGTCAGCCTCTTACTTAAGCAGGAAGGGCAGGTGCGGGACCAGATCCAGATGCCTGACTCCTAAGAGCACAGCTATGGAGATGTAACAACCCTCTTCTTCCTCCCGGAGGAGGAGGAGGAGGAGGAGGAGGAGGGAAGGGCTCTCCTCATGTCTCTTCCTGCTTCAGCCCATTTGAGGGCACAAACATGCACACGGATGTGTTCATGTATGTGTACACGATGTGTATACAAAGCCCACGTCTGTACACATACATTTCCCCACACCCTGCTAAATGAGAATTTATTAATGATCTGCTTATTTATTTATTTATTTATTTATTTTAATGTTGGTGCAAGGGGTGGGCTTCACACATACGAGGCAGATGCTTTGCCACTAACCCATATATATATATATTTTTTTTTTTGGTTCTATTTTTCGGAGCTGGGGACCGAACCCAGGGCCTTGCGCTTCCTAGGCAAGCGCTCTACCACTGAGCTAAATCCCCAACCCCAACCCACTAACCCATATTGCTGGCCCTTCATTCATCTCTTTTAAAAGGAAAGATGGGCTGTCCACCTGGCCAGCAGTGGTAGGAGGTCCTTCCTAACATCTCCCCAAAGGTCCTCAAAGATCTGCTGAGCAATGAGTGGAAAGTAGAAGACAGGTTTAGGAGGGCCTGATCGGACTGGTCTGTCCCTGTGTAAGCTGGGTTTTCCCAGTGGATCTACCTGGACTTGGGTAGCCTCTGGAAAGGTCACCTAGAAGCCAACCCTGGGGGGGGGGGTGAAGGAGTGGGGACAGGCACCTGCACTAGGCTAGAAAGTCACAGCGCTGGGTAGAGGCAGACCTGATGCGAGTGTTGGCTCTGCTGCTCTGGGCTCCTCTGGCTGCCATTCTCTGGGAAGGGATGGTCTTATCTGCTTTATAGGCTGTAATGAGAGCAAATGGGAGATATAAACAGTGCCTGGAACATCGCAGAACACGAGAGGCATCATTCTCTCTGTCTCTGCCTCTCCATAAACATCTTTGCACTCAGCCCAAGGAGCAGAGGCTGGCGGAGCAAGCGGGCCCCCACCCTGTCACGGTGGTCCGTCCATCACTGATCCTGGGCACTCTGTCTTTAGCACTGGGTGCTGAGGCGAATCATTACCCTGATGAGAACCAGGTCTTTGGGTTTCCCGGTGTCTGTGTCAGCTTCTCAGGCTCCACGCCCTGCAGCCCTGCACCCATCCACACACTGCTGGGACCTTGGCCATCAGTGCAAAGTATTTCCTCTTCCTAGGCACTGGGCTCATCTGAAAGTTCCCAGCATGCAACTGTTCCTGGCTTACACTTACCCACTCCATCTCTTCTCCATGGGAGGTCAAGGAGCAAGCTACTATGGCTTCCCCAAGAAAAGGCTTGGGATGAGATAAGACTGTATGTTGCCTTCTGTCACACAGCCATCATCATCTTGGTGAGGAGCTTGCCCGGGGTTCCTGCCAACTCCTGGCCATCCCAGCTCCAGGCAGACTAGAGAGCGACCATATTGCTAACACTGACTTTTTCAAGTGTTTATCTGTCCAGCAAAGTTCGGGGAGAAGACTCCAGGCCCTCTTGGTCTTACCAGGGTGGGACTCAAAGGAACCAGTATTGGTGCTGTTTTGTGTGTGTGTGTGTGTGTGTGTGTGTGTGTGTGTGTGTGTGTGTGTGTGTGTGTGTGTGTGGACAATTCCAGATGCACACAGCACCCAGCATTTTTTTTTTTTTTTGGTTCTTTTTTCGGAGCTGGGGACCAGAACCCCAGGCCTTGCGCTTCCTAGGCAAGCGCTCTACCACTGAGCTAAATCCCCAACCCCAGCACCCAGCATTCTTTAATGCGGATGGCAGCGAGAATTGGGGTTGGGGAGGAATTCTGGCTTCTATCTCTGAGGCATTTCATGTAAAATCTGTAGGGCCCTTAGGTGGGTGGACACCATGCTTCCCCAGGGTCTTGGGACCTCCACCTCCCATCTCTGCTTTGGTTGGTTGCCGAGTCTGTTTTCTCAGCTATGAAGTAAGGATACAAGTGGGCGTACTGCTGTATAGCTTAGACAGATGAGGCGGATCAGGTAGCCAGTGAGTCACGCACTCCCTGAAGTCAGATGTTGGAGGCTGGGGTCCAGCATGATAGACTCAGGGTCCTGCATTAGCCTGTGCGAGCCATTGCTGCCCCTCTGGTCTGGGGATGGCAAGCTCACAGATGGTAGGCTGGCTAACATTTTACAGAAGGACATGGCGGGCCCCTCTCATCATTGGTGGGGCCTCGTGGATTGCTGTCCATCCTCTGTGAAGTGGGGCGGGGGGGGGCAGCCTCCCATCACACAGATCGGGAAGCCTTTAGGACGTACTGTGTTAAAATCTTCCAAATGGCCAAGGGGCAGTGTGGCCTGTCTAACCAAGTCTCTACAGTCCTGTCCCACTGGTTCCTCCGCTTGCCAGGATGCACAGATGGGGACCAAGAGGTCCTCAAGTTAAAGAAACAGGGAGTTGGGAGCTGGATCTGCTCTAGAATCGAGGCCCCCCCCTCTATCTTTGCAGACCTCAGTACTTGGCCCTTTATCTTATCTGCAGGGGACGAGAATGAGAACACCGAGCTTACCCACTTAGGGATGACAAGCAGAAGGCACTTCCCAGCAGGGAGCCAAAGAGCCCCTGCCTGGTAGCTTAGCCAGGCCTGGATTGTGGGGAAAGCCTAAGAGACCTTTGGCGGCCTCAGGCCAACCCAGCCTTGGGTTGGGCAAGGGGGAAGCTTAGAAGCCTTTGTTGGAGCCTGGCCCTGGTCTGGTAAGCGCCCTCCCCTCAGCCATTCTAAGCTGCCTGTGGCTTTGTTCCAGGCCATCTCTGCAGCTGGAACCCCTGGTCTTACTATGGAAACAGCCACTTGAGTTTTGCTGAGCTGTTTCTGTTTGAAATGGGAAAAAAAGCCACAGGCAGGGCACAGGGGCATCAGGAAACTGGTCAGTATCCCTGTTGGAAATGGTCTGTCCCTGGGGATGTGGCTGCCTGGCCTTTGTCCTGCTTAAGCCCAGAGCTCAAGGTGCCAATGCCTGCTTGGGGCTTGGCACCACACTTCCTGGGCTCCACCCAGCCTGGTTCTATCGCGCGTTTATGGAACTGACAGGCTCTGACCTGCTGTCTCCACAGTGAAGGTTTCCTCTTTGGTGCAGCCCCTCTGCCCTGAGAGTCCTCTGCCCTGCATGCCCTGCGTGTATACCCTGCTGGGTCGCTCACTGCGATTGTGGCTCCCTGCTCTCTGTTTCTCCGGCATCTTCTACCCTGCCTAGGCCTTTTCCAGCTGTAGGGCCCTCGGGAACTCAGCCGTCTTTCCTAGTTCCATCTCTTCAGTGGGTCCACCTTCTGCTGTTCGAAGAATGTACCTCCCTTAGCTTGCTCCTATGGGGAGCATCGGGCCACCTACAGTGTCCCTCCCCTAGGATATTCTGTCTTATCCTTTCACTTCGGAGCAGGTGGGCCTGCCCATCCAGACACACAGTGGCTAACTTTCCACTATCTGATCTCCTCGTGCACACCAGAAGAGGGCATCAGATCCCATTACAGATGGTTGTGAGCCACCATGTGGGTGCTGGGATTTGAACTCAGGACCTCTGGAGGAGCAGTCAGTGCTCTTAACCTCCAAGCCATCTTCTCTTGCTCATATCCACGTGCTGCTTACAGCCGGAAGATCTGGGTCAGTCCTGTGGGTTCTGGCTCCCGCTGTCCTCTCTCTCATAGGACTAGATTCAGAGACTCCCCTTGGCTCACCCTTAGCAGTTGCAGAACAACCCGTGTGTCTCCCTATGCTGTGTTTATAACTTAGGCTCTCTAACCGGATAACGGGCGCGGTGCCTTGAGAGCAGTGGTGAACCAGAAGAGGGGCGTCCTCATCTTTCGGGGCCCAGAGTAAAGTTAGGGAGGGAGCAGAGGGCCACATGGACGGCCAGCTCTGTGTCTATCCTGACCGCTGACCTGAGATAGCCCCAGGGTCTCTACCAGGGTCAGAGCTGATAAGCAAGATCACCTCAACTTACCTGATGGGACAAATATCTTTTTTTTTTTCCCCCTTTTCTTTTTTTCGGAGCTGGGGACCGAACCCAGGGCCTTGCACTTGCTAGGCAAGCGCTCTACCACTGAGCTAAATCCCCAACCCCTGGGACAAATATTTTAGGAAGACCTTGGAAGGTCAATGGGAAATCAGAGACCAGGCCCTGGCCCCGCCTATACCCAGCTTTGATCTGAGGTTCCTTTTAAGCCAAACATTCCGAATGACCTTTGGCCTGGAGGGGATGCTACACGCTCCAGCCTAGCTTGACACTGTCAGAGGTGACTGCTGATAACCTGCAGCCTTCTGGAAACACTGGGGTTGGTTGCCCTGTGGCACAAAGAGATCGCTCTGCTCTTGATGATTACAGAACAGGGTCCCCTGGTCCCTGTAGCGTTTGATTCTGTTCTTGCCGACTGGGAGGTGGCGTCCTACTTTGGTTTCTGTGGACCTGATAAGGGCCATGACCAGAAGCAACTTGGAGAGGAAAGGATTCATTTGGCTTATGCTTCTGGTCACAGTGCACCTCTGAGGGAAGTCTCTGCAGGAAGTGAGGCAGAAAAATGACAGAGAAATGCAGTTTACTGGCTCGCCTGCCCTGGCATATGGTCTGCCTTCTGAGTGCTGGGATTGAAGGTGTACCCTACCACACCCAACTCGGCTTGCTTTCTTAGATGGCCCAGACCTATCTGCCAAGGGTGGCACTGCTCATGGTGGGCTGGAAGCTGCTATATCAAATCAAGAATCAAAGCAATTCCCCATAGAGATAGCCCTTGAGGCTCTCTCCTCTCAGGTGACCCTTGGTTGTATTGGGTTGACGGTAAAAGCTAACTAGGACAAAGCTGGGTGGTGGTGTCACATGCAGTGGTGGCACACGCCTTTGATCCCAGCACTCAGGAGGCAGGGGCAGGCGGATCTCTGAGTTTGAGGTCAGCCTGGTCTACAGAGTGACTTCCAGGACATAGAGAATCTCTGTCTCAACTCATCCCCCAGCTCCCCACCCCGCAGTAACCTAACCAAGACAGATGTGAAAGTCATTTTCTTCTCTGGAGAAGTGGGAAGGTGGTGACATTCCCGCAAAGGGACTATGCAGAGGCTGGTGACTCACGGGGCAGATGGAGACCCGGGAAACTAGGTGATGTCCAGCTGCTCCTCAGACCTAAGTGACCTGTTTCTCGATACCTTTCCCACCCAGAGATATGACAAGTTCAAGGTCCCAGAGGAAGCTGTGACAGGTACCACCTTGTCTCTCATAATTCTCCCGAATCCACTGAGTCTGGCCAAAAGCAGCCGCAGACAGAAAGACAGGACCAAGACCCTAGGCTCCAGACACTTTCATCTCTGACTTATATAGAAGCCACATCTGTTGGGACCAATTCATGCCCAGAGTCAAAGGGGTCAGAAACCTCACCAGAGTGCATTGTGAATGAGGGCCCATCTGGCCTCAGAAATGTATAAAACACAGCTCTGGTCACTTGTCCCCTCTCAAGAGCATAGGAAGGACATGCTAGTGGAACTGGCACACAAACCAGAGATGAGGCTGGAACAGGTCTCGGTGCCAGCAGCGGGACACCTCGGGGCATCCCAGCTGGACTCTGCTCAGATGACTGACTGAGTGGCAGGTGTGCCCAGGGCTCCTTACTGCACAAGAAAGCCCCCTCCCATCCAGTCATCAGGGTGCCGGTAACCCAGCAAGCCGCACCCCTGAGAACGGGGGCAGGGGGGTGAAAGGGGATAAGGACAGAGGACTGATAGGGAAGACTGACTGAGTCACCAGAGAAACACCTCCCTGCAGGGTCGCTGCCCTGAGCACAGGGCTTCAACTTCCCAGAAGTCCAGCTGCAGCAGTTCTACCCACAGAAAGTGTGCTTTGTGACGTAACCAACCCCTAGGGTCTGAGAAGTGACCGTGACGTCTGACAGCCCACAGCGTGTGCATCAAGCATATCCTGAGCACAGACAGCAGGTGCTCAGGCTGGAAGCACAGGGAGTGTGCAGTTGCGTGCGCACTCCCCGTCTCACCCTGCGCATCTCTACGCCCCTTCTCCGGTCACACACTGGGAACATCTGTCCCAGACAGAAACTCCCTGTAGCTTTTTTTTTTTTTTTTTTTTGGTTCTTTTTTTCGGAGCTGGGGACCGACCCCAGGGCCTTGCGCTTCCTAGGCAAGCGCTCTACCACTGAGCTAAATCCCCAACCCCTCCCTGTAGCTTTTAACCTTCACCCTTTAGACCTGCTCTCTCTATTTTTTTTTTCTTATTGTGATAAACTGTATGTAACATTGTAACATTGTTAAACGCAGGATTCAGCAGCCCTAACTGAACTCGCTGTGCCCTGTAGCCAGCCCTTTGGTCTTCTAGCACTTTCTCTAGCAGAAAGACAGTTTGGTCTCTATGAAACATGGACTCTGTACCATGTCTGAGCCCTGGCACCCTCTCCTTATATCCAGTCTCCATGACTGGATGGCACTGAGGAGGCCGGAAGGGAAGACAGCCCCACCAAAGGCACAGGTGGAACAGGACACACTGACCTACCCCTAGCTGTGGGCTTCAGGTTCGTGTGTGTGTGTGTGTGTGTGTGTGTGTGTGTGTGTGTGTGTGTGTGTGTTGCAATGCCCAGGGGTAGAGTGATGGTCTGCAGGCAAAGCCAACCTGACAGTGAAAGGCGCTGTGTGGGAGAAAGATTTCCACTCTACCACATTGCCTCCTGGCCCCTTGATCCTGTCAAGTTCTAGCCCCTCACTTACAGCCTCCTGGGACTGTTCCATGGGGTTTTGGTAAAATAGAGCCCACCTCTGGAGTGGTAGAAGTTGGAGAGTCTGTTTAGCCCAGGGCTCTGGCGTGTGGGCAGACTGCTCCTCCAAGGTGGTTTGAGCTGAGCATCTAGAAGTCACCACAACGCGTGTACAAATGTAGCCACATGGGCCTGTTTATAGTCAGGTAGCCAGTTGCATCTGGCTGATTGATTGATTGATTGATGATTGATTGATTGATTTTGGAGCCCATGGATAAGAAGGCTTGGTTTCAGGACACAGCCCTGGCCCGTGGCTCACACAACAACGTCCTCAGGTCCTCGGGGGCTGAATTAAAGCTTGCTGTCTGGGTTGGTCCCCAGCTCAAAAAAAAGAAAAGAAAAAAAAAAAAAAAAGCTTAAGCTGTGACTAAAGGCTGGAAAAGCAGTGACCGTGTGTGCTTGAAAACATCTGGGTTGGGGATTTAGCTCAGTGGTAGAGTGCTTACCTAGGAAGCGCAAGGCCCTGGGTTCGGGTCCCCAGCTCAAAAAAAAAAAAAAAAAAAAAAAAAAAAAAAAAAAAAAAAAAAAAAAAAAAACATCTGAGACTCCTGTGAGAGCCGAGGGTGCCATGGCTGCTAACCGAAAGCCACAGCTCAGAGTCTGACTGTGGAGATAGCCAGTGACCACACTGTCTCTGGGAGTCTGTACTGATGACGTTTCCATTGCTGTGACAAAATACCAGGCCCAGGGCAACTTATAGAAAGAAGAGCTTATTTGGCGTACAGAGATCTGAGAGTCTGTTGCGGAGGAGGAGTGTGGCTGGGTGAGCAGCAGGCATGGTGGCAGGAGCTAGATGCAGTTCACACCTGGAACTAGTTCACACCTGGAGCTTTGTTCACACCTGGAGCTTTGTTCACACCTGGAGCTTTGTTCACACCTGGAGCTAGTTCACACCTGGAGCTAGTTCACACCTGGAGCTTTGTTCACACCTGGAGCTAGTTCACACCTGGAGCTTGTTCACACCTGGAGCTTGTTCACACCTGGAGCTAGTTTGCACCTGGAGCTAGTTCACACCTGGAACTGCAAGCCTGAAGCTAGTGGTAGCAGTACAGGACCATAAACTCTAAAAGCCACCCCATTGACATACTTCCTCCATTGGCTACACCAACTGGGGATCAAGTAATTAAGCACCCTAGATGGTGGATGACATCTTATTCGAACAACCGCAGCCTACGGGGAAATGTTCTCCCCTGGGCCTCTGTGTCTAGGCTGAGCCCCTCAAAGCCAGCGTGGGAGGTGATGATGTCTGTGTCACCATCGCTAGGGCAGATGGAGTAGTTAAGGGAGGAGCCCCCCCGGGGTAGCACAGGTAGATCTGTCACTTCTGGGCTGTAAGGACATAGTACTATGACCAGCTTAGAGGAGAAACAGGGCTTGCCTTAACACGTAGGGGGCTTCAGCATAGAAATCAAATCCAATTGAAGGTTGAAGGTCCAAGGTCCAAGGTCATAGTGTCTCAAGGCTGGTTCCTCCCAAGGCCTCTTCCCTTGACTTCCAGGCAGCAGTTTCCCGGGCCCTTACATGGACGTCCTTCTGTAGGTGTTGTGTCTGTGCCCTGTGCGCCTCCTGGAAGGTTATGAGTAGTGTCGGATCTCTCCAACATTCTCACCGTGACAGTGGTGACTCCATCACCCCGTGAAGCCCTCGTCTCTGGTACTCAGTCTAAAGTGCAGGCAGTGCAGGGGTTTGAGGGAGACACAGTCCAGCCTCCAGGGTCTCTCTGGAGAAGTAGAAATGAGCCTCTTTCCGCCCCCCGGCTTCTGGAGTCCTAAGTGACAAAAGGAAAGGAGTGGACACAGGTCACCACGGTTATTATGGTGACCCAAGGCCCGCATCTGTGGAGGCTTCTCTGCTACCCTGTGGCAGAAGCTGCCCATGCCTGTTTCTCCCCATACTGAGACAGATGCCTTCCCACTCAGGATTTCTCCCTACATACACTTGTCTCTCCGCCCCTCTTGGCTCAGGAAAGGCCAAATAAGGAAAATGCAAACACCTAGAAGGTTTTACAGCCAAAAAGGTTCTCAGAAGCCCCCACCCCTCTACCCTACCTGTCTATTGGGCCTAACAACTCAGATACCAAATCTGTAGAGGATGGGGGGCTATCCATTGGTATCAAGAGGGAGAGATGGTGAAGTTCCTGACAGGCAGAATGGGAAAGGAGGGACCAGTGTGGACACAGTCCTTAGCTGGACGGGTGGGCAGAACATAGTACTTTGAGGGAGATTATTAAATTATACTGAAAACAATGTATACTAACACTGGGCTATATGGGCATAGCCCATGTGAGGGACCTGGGCCACGAAGCCATCACTAACTAGTCCCTCACTAGAAGGGAATCTCTGCCTGTTTTTCAGACATGTCACGGACGCTCTAATTATGGGAGTTTCTGTTTGAGGTCTTAGACCCTGTGCTTCCAGTAGGTGTCCCATACCAGCCACACCCGAGCCCTCTTCAGAGCCTCAATGGCACCACCTCCATGGATCCTCCTGCTTCCCAAGGGGATCATGAAGACTGTCTGCCTCTGTTCCTGGGCTCATTGAGTAAACAGCGCCTCCCACTGGGGCTCTGGTGAAAGCTCTCTCCTTACCGTTCCCATGGTATTAGTCATGGCAGGGTCCAAGGCTGCCTGCCATCCCCAGCCTTCTATTTTGGTTTCTAAGGAGGAAAGTTTCTAGAGGTTTCCATCATGACTACTGAGCACCATCACTTTGGCCCATGGTGAGGTAGGGCATCATGCTGGGCATTGTGTGGTAAGATAGAGTTGCTCTCCTCATGGAGGGCAGGAATCAAAGAACAGGCCAAGAGGCTGGAGTCCTAGCATCCCTTCAAGGGCTCTCATCATCTTTTTATCACTCCGTTCTCAGGTGCTGTCTTGAAGCCAGGATTCTAGGGGCAAACCTGGTGAGAGAAAGTCACCAGATTGCTACTAGGAAAACCTCAGCAATGTCCCCCACAAACCCGTCCTTTGCCTGCCCTGAGCTCTGCACAGCACGTTTCTTAGTCTTTTGATCTCATGTTCTCTCTTTCCAGTTCCTGTGATTCATTATTTATAGTGGTGACATTGCCTTCAGACATTAAAAGTGTTAAAAAAAAAAAAAAAAAAAAAAAAGCAGAGTGACCAGAGCTTTGACGGGGGGAGACACGTGTATCAAGACACATGACAGACAAATCCAAGCAGAGGATCCTGAGACCGGCAGGGCAGTCAGGGATGCAGGTCCTGGAGTCTGCTGGCAACCAGGCAACCTGGGGAGCTGGAGGAGTTTCAGCGGGTCAGGGTGGCCTTGTCCCTGCTTCCCGAAGTGGGATTCCCATAGACACCAGCCTCTTCTACTGGTGAGAGTTTCGGGGGTTGTAGCCCATCAGAGAGATAGGTGTAACATTTGCCTGTTAGCATTGCCAGATGTTCCCGACATCCGCGTCTTCCTGGATGATTGAGAGTCGCATGCATAGTACATGCTCTGTGTGGTGAAAGAACACATACCCATCGTCCCAATCTCAGGGTCAGATCTGGCATGGGACCAGGAACTCTGATGCTGGACTCCTTTTGCAGCATAATCGGGTCTTTCTAGGGTGATGTATTCCCCCAGCTCCAACATCTTGGGCTCAGGGAGGAAGTCGGAAGCAGACGGAGTGGGTGTTGTTCCCCCCTGGGGGTAGGGAAGTCTTGGTACACTACCTCAAACAATGTCTTCCGTCAATTGGATGGATGTGGTTTGATCAGGAGTCCTCAAAGGTCCATGGGCTGGAGGCTTGGACCCCAGCCTGGGACAACATTGGGAGGTGGAGGGATCATCGGGGGATGGAGTCTAATGGGGGTATTTAGGGCATTGGAGGTGTGCGCTCTCAGAGATGTTGGGAACTGGCACCCCCCCTTCCCTCCTTTCATGTCATCTCTATAAGACGAACAGTGATGCGTCTCATTGCCCTGCAAGCCTTACTGCTGGCCAACTGCAGACTAGAACCACTAAACCGCAAGCCAAACCATACATCCCCTTAGTAAGCAGATTGTCCTAGCTCTTTGCTCCAGGAAGGGAAAATTGGCTCACACCGTGGCCTAGCTGGATCTCTCATCTCATGACCTCTCTAGGGACAGGGGGTTGGGGGGAGGGTGGGGAAGGCAGGATATCTGAGGGCTGCTCTTTGTATATGCAGAACATCAGCTTCTCATGTAGGCAGCTCTGGACTTGGCTGCTCCCCTACATGCGCTCCATGGGCTGTGGGGTCCATCAGCTCACAACTGCCGTCACACGGGTTACTGAATCCCACTTCCTGTAGGACATCTCTCTGTCTGTACATTGCCCTTCGTTTCTTTCCCTTGCCCTTGTCCTGTGGCTTTGGGAAAGTGACTTAACTCTCTGAGCCTTACAGTCTGCAAAATAAGAGTATCCACTCCGGATGAGTGATTTAGGGAGCAGAAGTATCACGCATTTCAGTAAATGGTGAAAAGAGGGGACCACTGCCACCACCCCTGTCCAGGAGACCTCAATTTTTTTTTTTTTTTTTTTTTTTTTGGTTCTTTTTTTTGAGCTGGGGACCTAACCCAGGGCCTTGCGCTTTCCTAGGTAAAGCTCTACCGCTGAGCTAAATCCCCAGCCCCAGACCTCAATTTCTACACCAGGACCTGACCAGGGGGGGATTGCCAGTGGTTTTCTTCTATCATGTCATCTTTGTCTTACATTTAGAGATATACCATGAAACACGGGAAAAGTAATGTCAGCTGTGAGCTTGGAAGTCAGGCTGAGCAGTGGTGGGGCCAGAGGGCAAGTGCTGGAATCTCTTGGGGCTGAGGGTGGGGAGCTGACATAATTTCAGTAATAGGTCTGGAGCACAGTAATAAATGGAAATTTCTGTTATTGTTTCATACTCTTTTTCAAACGCAATGACCAGAAAAACAACATCTCTTGCATTAGAAAGGGAAATGAGGCCTAATACAGTTTTGATTTTAGCAAACAAAACAGCGTGATTGCCTGCTGGTTAGCCATAACCATCTTGGATATGATGTCATTGCTAAGCACTCCGAAGCAAGAGACAGTGCAGAAAGACCAGAGTGCTGAAATTTACATATGGAATTTATAATTGGGGGTGAAATTCAAATATGGATGGGTGATGGGTAGGTGGATGGATGGGTGGACAGATGGATGGGTCGTTGGATAGATGTAAGGTGGCTGATGGATGGGTGAATAGATAAGTAATGTTAGGCTTGTTGGTGGATGGATGGATGGATAGATGGTAGACCAGATGGATGAGTGATGGGCAATGGTTAAGAGGATGGATGGAGATATAGATAATAAGATAGGTGTGGATGGAGATGTAGGTCTTAATATAGATAGTGGGTGGGTGATAGAATGGATGATGTGAGTTGGATGCATGGATGATGTGAGTTGGATGCATGGATGATGTGAGTTGGATGCATAGATGATGGGGAGTTGGATCAATGGATGATTGGGGAGTTGGATGCATGGATGATGAGAGTTGGGTGCATGGATGATGGGGAGTTGGATGCATGGATGATGGGGAGTTGGATGCATGGATGATGGGGAGTTGGATGCATGGATGATGGGGAGTTGGATGCATGGATGATGGGGAGTTGGATGCATGGATGATGGGGAGTTGGATGCATGGATGATGGGGAGTTGGATGCATGGATGATGGGGAGTTGGATGCATGGATGATGGGGAGTTGGATCAATGGATGATGGGGAGTTGGATGCATGGATGATGGGAGTTGGATGCATGGATGATGGGGGAGTTGGATGCATGGATGATGGGGGAGTTGGATGCATGGATGATGGGGAGTTGGATGGATGCATAGATGATGGGGAGTTGGATGCATAGATGATGGGGAGTTGGATGCCTGGATGATGGGGAGTTGGATCAATGGATGATGGGGAGTTGGATCAATGGATGAGTGGATGGATGGAAAGACAGGTAAGATGGATGATGGCCAGAGATGTAGGTCTTAGGATAGATGGCTAGATGGCTGGATAGAGGATGCATGAATGGGCAGATGGATAATGGATAAATGGATTATGGAGAGATAGGTGTTAAAACAGATAAGTGGGGGGGGCAGATGAATGGAGAAACAATATATAGATAGCTAGATAGCTTGCAATGTTTTCTTTGGTAAACATGTTTTTATTTGGGGATAGAATATGCAGTTTTGGTACTGGTCTCGATATTAAATATTTTCATGTTAAACACTTGTTTCGCAGGCACTGTAAAGGCAGTATAGAACACACACACACACACACACACACACACACACACACACACATGCACTCACACCTTTTAATCCCTCCAAAACTGTGAAGGCAATGCCCCTGTGCTGGAGTCGGTTGTCCTGGAAAGTGGCCCAGCTGGATTTCACTCACCCAGCAACCAGCCTGAGAGGCTCTGGCAGCTTTGGGGATGGGAAAAGCCTGACAGTCCCACAGAGGCTTATGTAAAGGCTTAATAGCTGGCAAAAGCTTTAGAAAATGAATCAATCTGTGATGGACAAAGTAAAAGGACCACGAATTGGTTTGTTCTCCACGGAGGAAGGAAGGAGCGAAATCAATACTCACTCTCATTAAATACCAGCAGTTGAGAGTCAGGCAGACCTGAACTGGTGCCTCCATCCTGGGTGGGACAGCATGGCACAGAACTGGGAGACCCCCTTCTTCCCCATGGAGAGCAACTGAACCAGCTTCAGGCACTACCAGCGATCCTGCATCCCGGGCTCCGAGACCTACAACTCAGGTTTGCATCAGAACCAGCACCTACTCCATCCTTTGTCTATATCTGTGCGGCTGGCTCCTGAGGCCCCCTTGCCCTGTCTCTGTTTTGAGAATTGTCTCTGCCCCAGTAGCTCTTGATGATAATGGTGGTGGCAATGTTGATAGAGCTATTGATATACACCATAAAGCCAAGGGACACGGGGCTGGGGAGATGGTTCAGCGGTTAAGAGCACTGACTGCTCTTCCAGAGGTCCTGAGTTCAAATCCCAACAACCACATGGTGGCTTACAACCATGTAATGGGATCCAATGCTCTCTTCCAGTGTGTCTGAGGACAGCTACAGTGTGTGTGTGTGTGTGTGTGTGTGTGTGTGTGTGTGTGTGTAGTAAAACTTAAAAAAAAAAAAAACAAACCAAGGGACACAAAATGTATCTTAGTGGTCCTCACTGAGAGTTGGACCTTGGAGGCTGGCAGGACCTATACCCTGTGTATATGCCTATGGGCTAGTTACTCAGAGGAGCTTGTCTAGGCCTGTGGGAAGGACTTCCCCATCTAGAGCCTGCTTACTGAACTAGGGGAGATCTCAACCCTCCTGGAAGGAGCTCAGACTGATTGCTCACTGGCCACCGTTGGAACACTGCCGATTCTCAGTCATGGTTCTTACTAAGCCCTTCTGTCTTCCAGTATCTGCCACCCTTCTGACACACTAGGACATAGCGACTTGTCAGTAGAGGTCAGTGGGCCACTTAGAGCAAGTACCGCCTCGTTGACAGGATTCTGGAGCTGGCCTCCTCTTGTCCCACACTGATGGAAACTCCCAGAAATCCTGGCCAGCATGCTGAGGCCACATGTCTGGGTGTCTGTTGCTTGTGGAATGGTCTTTGAAGTGCTAAGGTTCCTGGGTTTAGATGGGCCATCCTGTAGTCACAGTTGCCACTCCACCATGTCGTTGATATATAAAGCTCTCCCCTGCACAGGTAAGTCCTCACGGCAAGCCTGTAAGCCAAGGTAGGATGGTCTTAACTCTCCACCTCAGAGGAGCTAAGACATCTGCGCTTGCTCTAGCCGTCCTGCATCCGCGTGCCGGATTTCTCTCTACCTGCTTGACTGCCATATGTGTACTTGAACCAGTGTATCACCCCAGCGCCTAAGCAGAGCAATCCTGGAGATCTGAGACAGCCAAGAGAGCAGGAGCTGAAGACAGTCCTGGGTCTTCTGAGGTGGGGCACAGTCGGCCACAGACACTCAGTCCCAGAAGTCTCGGCTAGTAGACCACCCTTGCTGCCAGGACCCCACCCTCCTCAGCCCTAATGGCTGGGGAGTATAAGGCAGAAGTTTGCCCAGTCTCCAAAACTGACCCGTTTTCTTCTCACAGACTTGCACACAGGCCTAATATGTAAAGCAGATATAGGCCGCTAAGTCACTTATTTTGCGAGCCACGTTCATAGCACTCCGTACAGTATGAGTGGCAAGAAGGAAGGACATGTGCAGCCTCGTGCTTGGAATTGGGGTTCCAGGTGGCAACTGTAGACTCACGTCAGCCTCAGGGTCACTTTGCTTCTGCGCGTCATGGCAGCTCTCAAATTAAGACAGTCCCCCCAACCCCCGCCTTCCGGTCCCATAAGGTTGTACTAAGATGATCCTGACTGTTTAGCTCCTGGAGCCAGGAGAGGCCTGAATACCTGTGGACAACGGCCTGTGACTCGCTGGGAGAGTCGCCTGGGACACTCGGGTCTCCAGAATATTGAACACGTGGGAGCACCTGAGGCGTGGACCCACAGGGTTCCCCCTCTGAATTCAGCACTGCCATTCGGAGCACCTTGCCATTCCGTTTGGTCTGCATACCCTCAAGGTCACTAGGCATGCGATGTCTCAAGGCCTTGGGGGCCTTTGTAAAAACAGCGCTCAGCTTCTGTTTGCGTTCCTGAGGAACCACCAACCCTGCTTTGGCTTCCGTGCCTTTTACCCCTAGAGCCTCTCTAATGCCTCTCTTCCCTTCTGATTTCCTCTGCGTCCCTCTCGCTCGCACAGCCTCCACGCCCAGCCATATGCTATTTAAGTTCCAACCTCCATTTTCTGGTTAACTGTTCAACGCTCTTTCGTTCTTGGCTTTGCGCCAAGGAATTTTCATTCCAAATTTAAAAAAAAAAAAAAATGGCAGAGAGACCTTTTCTCCTCACTTGAGATTTTTATATGTACAGAACCTCTTGCTCATACCTGGCTCTTTATCTGAGACTAACCTCGGCTTTGGGAGCCTTTGGGTTACCTTTTTCCTTGGTTATAAAAGCCCCCCACGTATTCGTGGCAGAAGACTGGGAAATGCAGAGTATTATCAGGAAAAAAAAAAAAGAATCCATTATCCTACCACCCAGTTGCAGGGTGCTTCATGCAGGTGTGCATGTATGTACACATGCGTGCATACATGGGTGCATGGGTGTCTTTCTCGCCACAGCTGCTCCTGTTCTTTTATTTTTCCCCACACAGCCTCCCATCGGCGACTCTCCCACTGGTTGCCTTAACCGGTCTTCAGAGGAACCATTTGAACGAGTTTGTAGTATTCTGTCTGGAGATGCGCTCGACCGAAACCATCCCATTGTTTATGAGACCCATGTGGTTTTTTTACTCCGTGTGTTTGTGGTAAACTGTACCACAGGCGCATCCCCAACTGCTGGCGGGATGCTGTGCCAAGCAGTGGGGTGGGCGTGAATCCAGAAGGTGACCTGGTTTGCTGGGCCGGCTGGGCGAGCTAATCTGTGGGCTGCATCGGAATGGTGTCTGGCCGCCCGCATGAAGTCAAAGCTCTCACGGTTACTGTTGGTTCTCCCTAGAAATGGGATTCTGAGTCAAAGGGTGCACGCCTCACCTAACGGCTCTCCTAGGGTTTCGAGGAGACCCGTTCCTTAGCTGCCGTCCTCTGTACCTCCTCAGAACCCACATGTAGCGTTGCCCTCATTCTTGAGGACTATGGTGGCTTTGTAGGAAGCTGCAGAGAGAGCACAGTGGGATCAGTTTCCCAACATGGCATCTTACAAACACCACCTCCTCCCCCATAATGCATTCTAGGTGCCAAGAGTGTCGTAGTTCACCTAGGGGATTTGGGCCCTCCTCGTTCCTGGACCTGATTTGTTCCACATCTATCACCTCCTGTGCGAGGTTCCTTCCTCAGGTTCTCAGCCCAGGAGGGGGCAGGTTCATCTCCGAGGATCTAATGGCCTTCCTGGCTTTTTTCTTCTTCTTCTTCTTCTTCTTCTTCTTCTTCTTCTTCTTCTTCTTCTTCTTCTTCTTCTTCTTCTTCTTCTTCTTCTTCTTCTTCTTCTTCTTCTTCTTCTCTTCTTCTTCTTCTTCTTCTTCTTCTTCTTCTTCTTCTTCTTCTTCTTCTTCTTCTTCTTCTTCTTCTTCTTCTTCTTCTTCTTCTTCTTCTTCTTCTTCTTTTTTTCAGAGCTGGTGACCTAACCAGGACCTTGCGCTTGCTAGGCAAGCACTCTACCACTGAGCTAATCCCCAACCCCTCCTGGCTTCTTAATAGGCCAGATCTGGAGGTTTTCTGTGATTACAGTTGCCCTGATTTCAAGACACTAACGCTTTGCCATTCTTGAAGAACAGTGCTTTGAAGGACAGGGTGCGGTAATAACTGACAGTTGCCCCAGAAAGCACTGGGTTGTTCCCACGGGAGGACCTGCCCTTTACTTTTGTTACCAATTCGATTGTCATTAGTATTTGCTTTGATCCCTCGGGGCCAGCACGGTTAACTTCTGACCCCACTGCCTCCAGATGCTAATTTGACACAGAGGCTCAGGGAGCACCGCCATCAAATTAAGAGAACAAATGGAAGAGTCTTCAAATGGTTAATCTGAGATTCGAGAGTCTGAAGGGGTGGGCAGTGGGGAGGGGGAGAATAGGGGGTGGGAGGGGCTGAGGTAGAGGACCGTGGGAATCCAGCAGCAGGAGACATGGAACACTGTAGGGTCCCAGCACCCTGGGCTCTTGTCATCCACAGTAGCTGTGAAGCTGCTAGGGGAGGGTGGGGCAGAGACTACAGAATTCCTACCAGCAGGATTTTACTGGGGATTTGTTACTCTGAGTTCAAAGAGACTTGGTGAAACATTGTTGCTCAAGCAATTGACCTACAAATTCTATCATCAGGGTTCCCGTAACTAGGGGACATGAAAAGCAGTATGTTTTCCTGTAGCCAACTCCCTAGTGGGACTTCCCAGCATGGCTCTAAAAAATATATGTGTACACACACACACACACACACACACACACACACACACACACACACACACACAGAGTTTTGAAAGATAGCACAGGCTTTCAGCAACGTGGAGAGGAAACTCATACCACCCCAGTTCCCACCCAGCCTTGCAGGATGGTGTGTCTTAATGGAGTGAGGCTGAACCACAGAGGAAATTCCCAGGCACTATGGCTCTGGGGGGTGGGGGTGGGGGTTGCTGGGAGGCTGCTGCTAAGACTAAGTTTGCTTGGGGTTTTCCTTCCCAGCCCAGTCAACCCAACCCAAACCGCAATTGCTGTTTGATTATCGAATTTGCCCTGGGGGGGGGGGCCCTGGGGGAATTTCCTAACTGTAAAACTAACTACACAGGCCTGTGTTAGAAACCCACGGTTTCTGGTGGGCGCTGACTTCAGGCCAATCTGTATAAACTGACCACATTACTGCTCCATGGTTAAGGGAAGGTTTTCATTGAGAGAGGGGGAGGGGAGGGGAGAGAGGGAGAGAGAGGAGGAGAAGGGAGGGGGAGAGAGGGAGGAGAAGGAGAGGGGGGGGGGGAGAGAGAGAGAGAGAGAGAGAGAGAGAGAGAGAGAGAGAGAGAGACATCTGGAAGAGTCCAGAGCAGAGAGACAAAGAAGTAGACTGAACAGGACCAGAAGACAGGCCATGACATTACATGAGCTATCTTTGAAATAAAGTGAAATAAAGAAGAATGGCAGGGGCCAGAAAATAAAGTAGCAGGAAGAAGAGTGGAGAATAGAACACTAGCAGGACCTTCGAATACTAAGAGTAGCAGGCGGGAGAGAAGGACCTGGAGACTGGTGTGGTGGCATTGTACTGTACAGCGTGCTTGGGACTTGGGACTGAGCGACCTGGAGGCTAGCTAGCACGGATCTAGATCGGCCACAGGTGTATGTCACTTGAAGAGCCATGTGTCCCTCTTGCTGGAGGTGAGGGACATGATTCCTTTTGGTAGATGAGAGCCAGTTTCACAAGTTCCCGAGGAGTGCTGGCAAAAAGATAAAAATCTGACCACCAGAGATCCCCCCCATACGGGGCTGAGCTCCTCGTTGGATGTTTTGGCTGTCTTTTGGAGTTTGGGGGACCTGACACAATCCAAACTAGCATCTCACAGGCCCAGCAAGAAATGTGCATAGAAGTTTCAGGGAAGTGCTTCAGAGAGACAGGCAGAGATGAGCGGGTCCCTGATCCCTCAGTGTAGGGGAGTCCACGAGGAGCCACCAGCAGAAGTGTGCCAGGCAAGAGGCTGGCTGCTGTGCCCCTGGTCCCCTCTCTATTGGATTCTGGTTCTTCTGTACAGGCTCCGGCTTGCTCGGAAGCGGGGACAGTCTCACAGCTGCCACGGCAGACATTTTTGGAATGAATAGAACCTGAATGTCAAGTGTAAATAGGAGAGAGTCAGCAGGGAGTCACTTTGTGTCTGGAACCCAAATCCAAGCCTCCGTACCAGTCTTCCTCATGCACCTGTGTGGGCTTCTTTCCATCAGGGCTCCCTGGAACAGCTGCCCACCTTGGAAGCCAGGCTGGGTTCCAGAAGTCTCCTTTAGGGTAGATCTCTGTCTAGCATGACTTGGTTAAAAAGACAACTAGGGGGGTTGGGGATTTATCTCAGTGGTAGAGCGCTTGCCTAGGAAGCGCAAGGCCCTGGGTTCGGTCCCCAGCTCCGAAAAAAAAAACAACAACAACAACAACAAAAAAAAAAAAAAAAAAAAAGACAACTAGGTGTGCCTTTAATCCCAGCACTGGGGAGGTTGAGGCAGGGGGATTACCTTGAGTTGAAGGCCAGCTTGTTCTGCAGGGAGTTCCAGGCCAACTAGAGCGTACATAGCAAGACCCTGTTACCAAAACTGAGGGGGTGAGGCAGGGGGTGGGGGACGGAGATTACACAAACTGAGGGGGTGGGCGGGGAGAAATTAAAACCAGTTCTGCGTAAACTTTTTTTTTTAAAAGTTCTATGAATACGTGGACTTTTCGTGTTCATTTTACCCTCATGCTACAGAAATCCAAACCGAACCAGGGCAAAACAGAACAGCACAGTACCATCTAGCTAGTTTTAATCCTGAGATTCGCCTCAGAAAAGCCAATTCCACCATTTTGGGTCAAATTTAAAGGAAGCTTTATTAAATAGTAAGTACTGATCCAAAAAAAAAAAAAGGTAGGGGGGTGGCTTTGTCAGACTGGTCCTGGAATTTCCCTGAAATGGCCTCGAGCCACATGTTACAGGGGCTTATAAGGACAAACCCATAGGCCACCATACTTTCCCATGAGGCATTGTTAATTTTCCAAGAACTACAACTCCCAGCATTCCAGGAAGCTACCTGGTCCTTCAGCAGGTTGAGCTTACAGGTTAGCTTTGGGCATTACACTAACATCTCCCCAGTACCCACCCTAGAGAAGACTCGACCTCCAACATGCCCATCATGGGCAAGTCACTGAGTCTGATCACAGGTGCTTTGGACCAGGACACAAGCAAAGGCCGAGAGTGGGGTCCAGAAGCCCTTCCTGTAGGGTGAGGCCAGAAGGATCAGGGTTGGAGCCTGACTTCTGATTCTCAGAACTTAGGCCTGTCAAGTCAGCCAGTCCCCCTGGTATGACATGCTGCTTATCTGAAGGACGGTGTCTTAGTTAGGGGTTTCTATTGCTGTGAAGAATCACTATGACCACAGCAGCTCTTGTAAAGGAAAATGTTTAATTGGGGCTGGCGTACAGGTCAGTGATTTAGTCCATTGTCATCATGGCGGGAAGCATAGTGGCGTGCAGGGAAATGGGGTGCTGGAGAAAGAGCTTTGAGAGTTCTACATCTGTATCAGCAGGCAGCAGGAAGAGAGAAAGACGCTGGGCCTGGCTTGAGCATCTGAAACCTCAAAGCCCGCCCCTCAGTGACACACTTCCTCCAACAAGACCACACCCACTCCAACAAGGCCACGCCCAATAGAGGACAACAGAGTCCCTATCAGAAGCTCAGGTGGCTGACTCTTCTGTCCCTAGTGCCTTGTTCCCACAGAGCCCCACAGTCCTCTGTGTCCTGAGCCTACTCCTGACGCATCCCTATGGTGGCCCCTGTGCTCCTGTGGAACTCCCCATCCATCTCTGCAAGCTCCCAATCTCTTAGGAACTTTCCTGAAGTAGCGTGCAGGGGTCCTGGGCTCAGTTCCATCAGCATAATGATGGGGTACCCTGTGCCTGGTTACTATGGTTCTCCAAATCTTGCTTCTCTAAACTCTTGGAGGAAGGCATACAGAGGGATGTTTATCGGAAAGTCTCCACCAGTGACTCTCAACCTATGGGTCTTGCTCAACCCCTTTGACAAACCTGTGTCCAAGAATATTTACGTGATGATTCGTAACAGTAGCTAAATTGCAATTATGAAGTAGCAATGAAAATAACTTTATGGTTCGGGTCACCACAACTTGAGGAACTAGCACCACTGGTCTCTACCCAACCAAGCTGACAGGGCCATTGATTGCCATTTAGCCAGAGCCCTGACCCCACTCCCCATGTCCCTTGCCTTCCTATACTCTTGCGAAGGAACCATGCAGCCCAAGAATCACCGAGCTGGGCCAGAACATCTATTCAAAGCCACGGGTGCTGCACGGGTGCTTGTCCATTCTTGAATGACAGTTTGCCAGGTCAAGAGTAGCTCCTCCCCCAAGGAAATCGTGGGCACAGAGGAGCTCCACCCCATCCCTAGAAATCCCTCAGAATGTGCACTATAATCTCACTAAAATATAACTAGGTGCCGAACAAACTTATGGCTGGATTTGCATTTGACAACTCAAAGACCCGTGGAGACTTAAGTCAATAGTCTGATATGGCCATTGAGTTTCATGGGTACCCAAGATGGTGTGAGTCAGCATGGTGTTCAGCCAGCCATGCTATTGTGGTTCATTTCCTGTGTTTTCCTCTGCTTGCTGCTCACTACTTCCCGGAGAGACCAGTGGCGCTCTAGTTCTGTTGGCCCATTTGCAGAAGGGTAAACTGAGGGTCCCGCGCGCTCCAGTCTTGCTTACAGCTTTCAAGAGAATCTGGTTCAGAGAGAAGGTGATTCAGATTGAGGATGGAGCTTCTATCCCAGATCTAGCCTGGTTCTATAACCAGGTCCACAGCAGGGGGATGATTTGAGTATAGACTTTAAGTAACCAGGGTCAGTAGTTACCCAGGTTAAACCCTCAAAGCCAGGTGAAACCTTGACCCCGGCTGAGCCCTCGAGGGCTCACACATGCCCCGGTGCCTCTGTGGCTTTGCTCCACTCTTTGGATTATGCTCAGCTTCTGTCAGCTCTGGGTGGGAGACCGGGGTGACTGACGCTCGCTCGGTGACATTCACAGGTCTCAGCTAAGACAGAGAAGCTCGGGGTTGGGGATTTAGCTCAGTGGTAGAGCGCTTGCCTAGGAAGCGCAAGGCCCTGGGTTCGGTCCCCAGCTCCGGAAAAAAAAGAACCAAAAAAAAAAAAAAAAAGACAGAGAAGCTCTCTGTTTCCCCGATGTTTCTCTTGTCCATGTTTAAATCGTTTAAATCTCAACTTCTCTTTTCTTGCGCTGTCTGTTTCTGAGTAAGGAACAAAGGATCTAGAAAATTACTCAACGCGTAGAACAGACAGGCCTGTGCCCTTTCCCATGAGGCTGTCTGAGGCTCTCCCGGCCACACACTGAAACCAGCTGGTTTTGGTAGTCAGAGGCAGTCGGTCCAGGCTGGAAGTCTCCTGCCTCCAGCCATCCCAGCATCCTGTCCTCTGGCTTCTTCCTACTCAGACGCTCCTGGCGTTGGCCCCGCTGGAGACTAGCAACAAAAAACCTCCACTCTCCTTCACGTGAGGTGACCGGGTTTCCAAAGATTTTCGCCCAACTCCTGTTGCAGCCAGTTCAAAAGAGACCTCAAGAAAGTGATCTTGGCTGGGGGAACTAAGGAATGTGGGGTCTCTGCTTTCTGCTGGAAGCACCCCACAGAGTCTTTCCTGTTCACTCCAAGATTCTATACAGCTTCCTTAGTCCATTTGTCAGAAACGATGTCAGGAGGTGGATCCTGGTCCCAGAACAAGCTCGCCTTGCCTTCCACAGATCCAGCCCGGCTCTTTGCATGGAAACAGCAAGAGCGTCAGGTGCCTTCCATTTGATTGGGTGGAAGGCTTAACTCTCCCTCCCCTCCCCCTCCCCTCCCCCTCCCCCCCCCCTCCTCTCCTCCTTCTCCTTCCCCCCTCTCTCTGTCTACCAGGTCTCACTCAGCACAGGCAAATCCCAGACTCAGCCCTGGCTGGCCTAGCCTCTCAGATGCTGGGCTTGTAGTCATCTATCACCATCCCGGGCTAGGAGATTACCTCTCAACTTTTAAAGGCCTCTGTTTCTTTGCTGTCCTCTCTCTGGAAGCCCAAGCACAAAGGAAATTCTCTTCCATTGCCACCTTCCTCCGAAGACCTTATAAATCTGGACAAAGGCATTTCAAAGAATCGCTAGGACAGTGCAAGGCGCTTGGCCTGGAGAAAGCTTAGGTGTTTCTTTTCACTGAGAAGACTCTGACCTTCCTGGCGTGGGAGCAAGTTATTACCCCCCCCCGCCCCCTCAGAGGAAGTTCAAAGCTTTGACCCAATACGGTAGCCCCTTGCTTTGTGAGCGTCGCCCACTGCTCCAGAGGAACCTCGGCAGATAACCCCGTTGCCATGGAAAAGAAAGACTATTTAATACAACTTTCTGAATCTGGGGAGGAGGCGGAGATGGCAGTAAAAAACAGATATTATTTTTAAAATGTTTCATTTCGGTTTAAAAAAAAAAACAAAAAACTACCCGTTTGTTAAAAACCGCTTACAAAGAAACGGAAAGGGCTTCTTTGTGGAGCTAGAACTGAAGGAGTACAATCTTCTCCCTGCTCACTCTGTGCTCTGGGGGGTGAATTCCGCCGGGCGTGGTCGGGAGTCTCACCATGCTGTTTTTCTGTTTGTCCTGGTCATCCTGGACATCCCGTGGAGGTTGGCATGGAGGCCTGTCTGTAGTGGGCTCTGGGGGAGGGGGATCTGCGGTTTACTGTTCCTGGTGTATTCCTTCACTGTGGCCTCTGAACCTCTTCAGAATCACAAAATTTGGGATTGGGGATTTAGCTGAGTGGTAGAGCACTCGCCTAACAAGCGCAAGGCCCTGGGTTCAGTCCACAGCTGGAAGGTGGGGGGTGGGGGGAGAAGGGGACGGGGGACACAAAAACAAGGTAACAGAACCACAAAATTTGACAGGAGCACCTTAAAGAGCATCTGTCACTCAGGCCAGCCATTTCTGGATGACAGTTGCTGTCTTTCCAGGCCCATTCTACAGGACTTAAAAATCAAGGCACAAGGAAGTGGGTGAGACCCAGAGAGCGATGGCTCCGCAGGTCAAGGGGCCTGACTTTGCAGCCACTGGCGTGCGTGCGTGCGTGCGTGTGTATTCACAACTAAATAAATGTAAATAAAGTAAGAACAAAAGACGTCAGGGAGCTTTTCTCCCACTTACAGAAACTAGGAGGGCAGAGAGCCCCGCTGGACACCACAGGGCTCTAAGAGGCCTTGGTGTGAGTGGCTCTTGGCTATAGTGAGAATGAAACTTTAGGATCAACTCTGTGGGTCCTGGGGTTCCGGAGAAGCCCCTCCCAGCAACATGGTACCATCAGTGTTTGTGCAGTGGGAAGCACCTTTTGTAGAGGAATAGCTGGCCCCCAGCTCCACATCCAACATCTTGAAGGCTCTCCCACCCCTCAGAGCCGCCCTCAGCCTAGTAAAAAAGTATAAATACCTTGCCTTACCCAGGTGCTGTGCATAGCATCCCTGAGCTGGCCCAGGGACCGTTGCTTCTCTGACTGCAGGCTCACTCTGAAGAGCCTCTTACCCTGCCCTCCCTTTTTAGAAGTCTCCGGGGAAGCTGGATCACAGAAAGGGCCTTCTACCTGCCTCCTTCAGGCCTTCCCCCACCTCCATCAAAAACCAAACTGCGCAGGCTGAGTGAGTTACAGGAAAGACCCAGTCTGCCTTGATGGCTGAACGGCTAGAACCCCAGGCTGACTCAGGACTCTAGGTTGGCTGGGCCAGCAAATCTGCAACATGAACCATGGTCTGGGGGTCCATGCCGGGGGTGTTCATGGTATAAAACAAACCAAACAAACAAGGCTGGCACTGGGTAAAGGTGTGCTCTGCTGACAGCGGGGACCCAAGATGCTGCCGCCTTGTTTAGATATCAGGATGAAGAGATGGCAGGAGGGCTAGGAAGGAGCATCCGTGGGGCTGGAGTCAGAGACCAGAGTGAGAACACTTAGCCAGGATGCAGGCAAGCCCTAGGACGTTATGTGACCAGCAGAGAGTGGGTGACAGGAGATAGCAAGGACAGGCAAAGAAAAGTGACACTATTCAGGGGCGTGGCGGGGGTAGGATGAGGTGGGAACTGAGCCAGGGAGAAAGAAATTGCAAGAGTCAAGGTGTGCCAGCCGTGAGCTGCAACGGCGCCTGGAGCTGAGCGCACCAGATACAGAACCCGTGAACGGTGCATGCCGGCCAAATGAAAAGTTGCCCATGTGGCATCCTAGAGCCCACGGCTTTGAAAAGTAACCCTCAGTTCGAAACATTGCGCGTGGAACCCGCATCTCCATGGAAACCAGTGGGCGGCGCTCTGCTACCTCACTGCCTGCGGATTGTGCCTTTTCACATATGTGCATGCGTGCACACACGTGTTTATGCATGTAGCCACACAGGCACACGTGCATGTGGGTAGCCAGAAGCTGTCTCTGAGCTTCTGAGAGGCAGCATCTCTCACTGGCCTGGATGACCGGCAAGTACATGAGTTCTGGGGATCGAACTCGGGTCCTCCTCGCGCTAAGGAAGGAAGCACGTTCCTCCCCGAGACAACCCTCCAGCTCAGCTTCTGTGTTTTGCAGGTGGTTTTCAGCAAGTACTGTAACTCCAGTGACATCATGGACCTGTTCTGTATCGCCACCGGCCTGCCTCGGTAAGTGTCCCCCGCGCATGCTCCGTGATGAGAGCTGTGTTATCCCTGCAGTGGATCCGACAAGGGTGAAGCTACAAGTTGGGGTTAGCGGGCAGAGGGAATCAGCAAAGAGAACCCCGTGGGGAGCTCGGTCCTGGCTTGACCGCTGCCCCAGCAGCAGGGTCCAGCTGCCCTGTTGAGCTCGGCTCGACCTCCGACCTCAGAGCTGGGTTTTCCTTTCCACGAGTTCGCTCACTGTTGAGGAAGGAGTTGCCCCGGCCACAAGTAAATAAGTGCTTTTGCTTCCAGGATCATTGTTCCCAACAGCATTAGGCACAGGACTCACTTCAGAGATGTGTTACAAGCAATTGCCTAGCCTACAAGATTCTCAAAAAAACCACCCCACGGTTTCTTTCCTAAACGCAGCCTGTATTAGCATGGGGAATTTTCTAACTAGAAGCTGAGCCTCCCTAGTCCCCCAAACCCCAAATCCCAGGTTTTCCGAAATCTGCAACAGTTTCAGCACTGACCTGACGCCAGATGTACAGAGCGATGTCCCCCGGCACGGCGTGATATGTCAATCGAGATGCCGAGTGAAATATGTACATTTTATGTTTAGGCGTGGGTCAGCTCCTCCCAATATCACATCCTATATATACGGGCAGCCTAAAATCTGAAGAGAAAAAATAATAATACCAAACACTTTTGGTATGGGTATTTTTGGATAAGAGACACTTGGCCCATTTTAGCATCTAATTTCCCATTCGAGGCGGTTTATGCCAGTGATGCCGGTATTTGGGAGGCTGGGGCAGGAGGATTGTCAGTTAGAGGCCAGCCGGGACCACACAGTGAGACCCTATCTCAGAGACAACTTAAGAAGTAACTAGGAGGGATTGGGGATTTAGCTCAGTGGTAGAGCGCTTGCCTAGGAAGCACAAGGCCCTGGGTTCGGTCCCCAGCTCCGAAAAAAAGAAAAAAAAAAAAAAAAGAAGAAGTAACTAGGAGAAAGGAGAGGGTATTCAAGAATGGCATTGGATAGAGATGGCTTTAGTTAGGGTCATGGTCCATGGAGGTGGATAGGACAGAAGGATGATAAAAGCCTGTTAGGAACAAGGAAGAAAGGGACAAAGGGATGAAGCCATGTTCTGGAGGATACAGCCCACGTCCCAGTGCAGCAAAAGCAGCCACCCCAAGGGCGGTCAGCGTTAGGCGGCATGTGTTAAGAACTGTAAAATGTACGTTGTGCACACATCTGCGGGTACGCTGTGGGATCTGGGTCCCATTTCCATTGTGCGGATTTGAAAGCTTCCCAAACTGGACCGCAGGCCCCAGTCCCAGGAAGAGATCCTGTCTCAAAATTTAAGGCGGATGGTGCCCGAGGGATGCCACAGAGACTGATCTCTGACCTCGTGTGCCCACACACGTGGGCGTTCATCCTATACACACAAATTAAAATACAGTAATAAAAACTCCTAGTTGAGGATCAGAGGGCTTAGTTCTTTGGGCAGAGGTATTAGCTTAGCGGAAGCCCTTAGACGAGGGGCTGGGAGGAGATGGGTTTCCACCATTTAAGTCCACGCTTTATGGGAGAGAGATGGGACGGGCTCAGAGGTCTCTCCAAGGGCCCAGAAGCAGCACGGCGAGTGATGGTTCCCATCTCTGGTCTATGTTAAGTTTCGTGCACTTCATCTCCCAACTCGATAAATTATCCTCGCTCCAATTCCCACTTTATTATTTTTTTTTCTTTTTCTTTTTTTCGGAGCTGGGGACCGAACCCAGGGCCTTGCGTTTGCTAGGCAAGCGCTCTACCACTGAGCTAAATCCCCAACCCCCCAATTCCCACTTTAAATTATTTAAAATTTGACAGGCTCTTGGAGCACACTTGCCCTTTTTACTTGACTGTGGGACAACCAGATGCCCCTCACTTGCCCTTAACCAAGGACACCTGATCCCCTGTTCTCAGGTCCTGGTTCCTCCGGACTCTGTCACAGGAGGTCCGTGAGCAAGTGGAGGTCGGGAGGTGGGGGGCAAGTGGAGCTGACACGAGTGTTTTGCAGGAATACCACCATCTCCCTTCTGACCACAGACGACGCCATGGTCTCCATCGATCCCACCATGCCTGCGAATTCAGAGCGGTGAGCGTCTCCTCCTGGGGTGTCTCGCTGGTCCACACCATGTGCCAGGGAGTCTGCAATTCGGGTTTTTGTTTACTACTGCTAAGAAGTGTGAATTTTCAGCAGAGAGGGAAAGAGGCAGATGGGTGGCAGGCGGAGGCTTGGTTCACTCCTTCCTTCTCGAGGGGGAAACCATTTTCCCCGTGAGGAGGCTGTGTGCAGACACAGGGGACCGGGCTAGGAGCATAGCTCCAGCCTGAGGAGTCCTTGTGGGCTGAGGCACAGAGGGTCAAGGGTAGCCAGTGGCTCTGTGTGTCCTTGTGAAAATGGACAGGACAGGACAGCTGGGACCAGTTAGCTGTACCCTCTTCGAGGACATGGAAAGGGCCCTGGAATCAAGGATGTCACTTTTCCAGGTGACCTGGGAAGTCTCTATCATCTCCTTGTCATTTGTGCAGTTCAGCAAAACGGAACTTACAGATGCAGCCTCTGGGGCTGGCAGGGTGGATCCGCAGCTGGTAAAGTGCTTGCACGCAAGCCTAAAGACACGAGTTCAAGCCCGGGACCCACGTGAAGATGGAGGGAGAGACCAAATTCTGCAAAGTTGTCTGTTGGCTTCTGATGTCTGCACACACACACACACACACACACACACACACACACACACACACACACACAGAGAGAGAGAGAGAGACAGACAGACAGACAGACAGACAGACAGACAAAATAATTTAAATTTTTTACTATGCTCTCAGAAGAGTATAGGAGGTAGTCGATGAGCCATTGGGGAGATGTGTCCTCAGGGCCCTCTCTGGGTCCTCTCTGTTCCTCCTGACCACCACTCTATAGGACAAGGAAGGAGATTTGAGGGCCTCTATCAATCTGGTCATCATGATTTCTGTGATAAACCCATGGCCAGCTCTGAGCCCACAGGAGAAAGCAGACGCACCAACATCCTTGGTTGCTCTGGGCAAGCAGTATTTGAGTTCACAGATGTATTTGAGTTTACAGATGGGGCCAGCTGGGACCTCGACCTCAGCTCCAGAGTGACTCCCCATATGAGTAACATGGACACTCAGGCAAACAGCAACTTTGTAGCTCCTTCTGGCTTTCAGAAACACAGATCTGTGAGGCCCCAGGGACTATGGCTGACATACTTTTGTTTTAAACATGGCTGCTACTGTTCCCAACAACCCTTGGCCTTGGCCAGATCTCCACACTAAGCATACCCATGATACTCAGGCATAGGACGTCTTTGTTCCTTCATCTTGCCCCCAGGAGTCAGTGTTCCAGTCCAACCCACTGGCCCTCACTCTGATCCAGATTCCCACAAGGTCCATGGCTCATTGGTTTCCCAAAGACTCCAGTGACAGTCACATGCAACATGTGTGTCACCTCCAGCCTGCCTGACCCAGAACTCCATCAAGAGGAAGGGACTGAGCGGCCCCTCCCCCTCAACACCCAGAATCCTAAAGTGGCCATGTTGGGGGTGGGACTTGTACCCTGTGTAAACAGAATCTCAGTCCCACAAAGCCATGTGGGTTTTGCTGAATTCAGTTTTAACAGCTTGCAGAGCTATTCAAACATGAGAGCACACATGCATGTGCATACACACACATGTGCACACACATACAAGTGTATGTGTACACATGTGCATGCACACACATGCATGTGCATACACATGTGCACACACATACAAATGTATGTGTACACATGTGCACACATACGTGCACACACATGCATGTGCATACACATGTGCACACACATACAAATGTATGTGTACACATGTGCACACATACATACATACGTGCACACACATGCACACATATACGTATACGTACACATACACATGCACGCACGCAGGCACACAAGCCCAAGTGTCTATAAAGAACACCGAATCATTTGTAACATGATGAAAACCACCTCTTAGATGCAGAGGGGAATGGAAATGTATGAGGTTGGATGGGTGTCATCCGCTGTGTGTTGAGGTTACAAAGGTATGGATACAAAGACAGAATTAGCTACATAGAAGCTGAATGAGGCAGGAACAAGAACAACACATTTGTGGGCTCAGACCTAAATCACCTAGCTCTGGTGGTGGCCACACGCTCTGAGGTTAGGTAGAGGCGAGACACCCCGTGTGGTCGCGTGGAGATGGGGAGGTAGCAGACACAGGCATGGCGGACCACGCTTGCCTCAGGCGTGAGTTTGCTGCCTTCTGGGTCTCCGTGTCCTCCCACATTTCCACCTCCTTCATTTCTTCCCACTTCTCAGTATCTTGTCCTGAGCTTGTGTGCTGGGAGGGGGTTGTCAGCCCCACGCGGAAGGCTCCGTGTGTGTCAGGACGTGTGGTCAGGACGTGTCTGGCCTGGAAATTCCCAATCCTGGTCTCCACAGGGGTTCCTGACCTAGAGTCGTGCCCACCTGTCGGGAAGACATGGTTCCGCTCACCCACACTAATGGCTCAGTGCAAACCAGGTCAGCCGAACAGTAACCCCTGCTGTACACTAAAACGGAGAAGGTCTTTTAAAGGAATCTGGTTAACCCCTTTAAGATTTATTAAATCCAGGTCAGCCCATGAGCCCCTCTAAGATTTATCAAATCCAGGTCTTGGTGAAGCTTTGTAAAGAGTTCTGGCATGCAGACAACCTGGGGGTGAGACCGAGGGGCCGAGGGGAACCCCTGAAACCACTCTGGACTTAGATGTGGGCTTGAGGCCTGGAGGTTCTCCCCTCTGCACCAGGCTAGAACCATTCCTGGAGGGTACAGTACAGGATACACTGTGTGAGCTACCCCCACCTTCCCCACGAGCACGGGGCCACCCCTAACCCCACCCACCGCCACCCATGGTTCCAGGTGGCCACATTGACTGCAGGCCTGATCACTTGGTTTTGATTTCCCCCGTCTCTGAAGACCTTGGACATGCTCACCTCCCCCTGTCCCAGCCTCCCACTGATGGGAGGGACCCGGCTATAGATGGCAGCCCTCATTCATACACTTGGAGCTGTTTCCTGTCCCGGGATGGATTTTCCATGACTCCTGAGTCTCTAAGGTTTCTGGCTAGCCACCTCCATCCTAGCCAGAGGGGTCGCTGTCTCCATGTCTCCCAGCTTCATGCTTTCTGGGCTGTTCCTCTGCACCTGTTTCAAACCCCAAGTCACCAGCAGCGGAGTGGGAGGCCATTCGGCTTCTGCTCTCATTTGGAGCTGAGAAGACATGACGAGTGATCTGTTCCTCAGGACCAATAAGTGAGAACAGACGTGTTGGAGCCTGGCCAGAGGGAGCTACAGGTTTGCTCTGAGGGCCTTATCCCATCTGTCCCCTTTCTCTGACCAAAGAATGTTCTAGGTCTGGTAGCGTCCAGCTCTCGGAGCTGCCTCTCGGACCCGGCCCTTACTCTCTTTCTGGGGAAGGGGAACAGATGCTTACGGTGTGAGGAGAGTGGGGCCATCTGGTGCAGCATACGGAGGGGAGGAGAGGCCAGAACCAACTCCACACATTTCTGACATTACACAAACACATCCTGGGTTTCCGATTTTAGCCAAGTTGGGAGACGTGTGCTGGGTAAAGCAGCCGGGTGCCAGCGAGGAGAGCTGTACCGCCATCCCTCTGCTCAGTCAGTGCACAGGCCCCTTAGATAGATGCCCAACTGGCGCCAGGCTGCTGCCTCCCAAGGAGGAGAGCCAGTGCCCAGGCAGTGAAGATTGCAGAACGGACGCGCAATGAAAGTCCAAGGCTGTTTATCAGCGCCGGAGGGGGAAGGGTTTATGTGGTTGACATTATATTAACAGTGTCCAGGAAGAGAGTGAGGAAGCTCTAACTCAATTCAGATGGACCCGGGAGTTTATTCAGTCCTGGAAGACGGCCACTGGTTCTGCAGAACTGAGCTGTGGGGATCTGGGGACCAGGAGCCAAGACCAAGCAAGAGGCCATGAGATGTAGCCAAGCAGCCTTGCCTGCGGTCTGAGGGTCCTGCAGTCTGTCCAGGCCCTCCTTACTTCAGGCCAGTGGTATCTGCTTGCCGGTTACATTCAGACCGAAGCACCATGGGACGATGGTAGCCCATCCCAAAGACAGACACCCTGACAGTGCGTCTGTCCCTTCAGAAACCCACACTCGAGCATGGGAGGTCATTGCTCAGAATAGGAACATTTTAGCCTTGTTCGTGGCCAGCTCTCGGAACAGAACGAGAGTCCCTGGACTCTGGTGGCTCAGCTCGACACATAACTTCCGGATTTCATTTGCAAGTCCCAGTGAGGGTCAGGTATTTGAACTCTCGCCTGTGCCTGCCTGCTTGTCTGCATTGCTAGGGCACATCCTGCCTGTGGGCTGTCTCTCTAGCCTTGTGTTCCTCTTGCTATCAGGCTGTAAATTCTGTTAAACTGCTAAGTCAATCAATCAACCAATCTCTCCTGGGGTTAGCTCTTAGCACTGGGTATTATCTACCGTAACCTGGTTTCTGTTGGTCTCAGAGCCTGCCCCTGCCCCCAGCCAGAGGTCCTTCCATCACTATAGAGCCTTTCCCCGCCATCCAAATAGCCCAAATCTTCTGCCCAGCTTCAAACAGGTTGGCGAATAATGGGGTGTGGTTTTCAACAGGGTCAACAGCTCCAGTACAGTGCCATGAGCTCCAACAGAGACAGGGGGTAGGGGGCAGTTTGTACTGATTTGGGGTAGAACTGGGCAAGAATGTCAGAGTCCCCTGGCCCTACCTGATAATGTACCTCTGGTTCTTATTATATCGACGACAGAAATTTGCTCCCTCAGAATCAAATTGAACATTATGAAGGACCCTTCGGGTAAATCATTAGATGACATCCGAATGAGGGAACTCAGAACGGCCCGGTTGCAGGGAAGGGGTGCTGGGGTGTCGTAGCTCAGTGGCCGAGCATGAGCTTGCGATGTGCAGGGCCTGGGGTTGCATCTCCAGCACCTCAAGATAAAAAGAAAGCAGACCACCAGAGCTTAGTTGACTGAATTACAATGTTTCCTAGCAGTGTTTATCTCTGGTCGCAGCCAGTGCCTCTGGCAACCAACCACTCACTGGGACACTCTGTTCTCTTGCAGAACTCCCTACAAGGTGAGGCCTGTGGCTGTCAAGCAAGTGTCTGGTAAGGCCCTGTTATCACCTTTGAGAGAGAGAGAGAGAGAGAGAGAGAGAGAGAGAGAGAGAGAGAGAGAGAGAGAGAGAGAGAGAGAGAGATTCCAGCCCTCCTCCCCTAGCCCCTCCCCGTGCACCAAACTCCCATTGGTTAGGTGTTTGAATCCACTACGGTACCTGCAGAATCCGAAACTGTGTTTGCATCTGGGCCGCCCCTCTGAGTTCCCACCCTGACCCAGAGAGCATGATGGATCCTGGGGTGGGGGGGGTCATCTCACCTCATTCTACCTCGGTTCCCAGGCCCACACCCCTCTCCATTCCCATGAGCTGCAAAGCCAGGCCTCCACCCCACCAGGTTTCCCAGGGTGCTTCAGCCAGGCGTGGGATTCTTAAAGAATCCCATTTCCTTTTGGATTAAAAAAAAAATCACTTCGATTTGTACGTGATTTGCATGCAACGAAATGCTCCCACTTAAATGTGCGCCTGGATGCGTTCTGAAGAATCTTCACACTGCTGTCACCGTTGGTGAAATCTACGTTCCCGGGGACATTTTCTCATGTCCCTTGCTCTGCTGCCTCGGTCAACGGCTGCCTTACTTTTGGACACTATCCAATAGACAGTGTTTCCCAGAGTGTGTGCAAAGTGTTAGGGAGGAGGGGCGGAAATGTTCTGATTCTGTGCATACGTGTGGAGCTCAGACTTGAACGTCCACTTGATGTCCTTCCTCATGAGCTGGTTCGTCACAAGCCTCCATCTTGCTTCTTGAGACAAGGTCTCTCATTGACTAGGCTGGGATGGCTGGTCAGTGAACCCAGAGATCCTCCTATCTCTGCCTATCCAGCCCTGGGCATGGTGTGTGTGTGTATGTGTGTCTCTCTGTGTGTGTATATCTGTGTTGTGTGTCTGGGTGTGTATGTGTGTCTGTGTGCCTGTGTGTGTCTGTGTATGTCTGTGAGTGTATATGTGTGTGTCTGTGTATGTCTGGGTGTGTCTGGGTGTGTGTCTGTATCAGTGTGTGTGTATGTGTGTGTGTCTGTGTCTCTGTGTGTGTGTGTATGTGTGTTTATGTCTGTGTGTCTGGGTGTATATGTGTATCTGTGTGCCTGTGTGTGTCTGTGTATGTCTGTGAGTGTGTATGTGTGTGTGTATATGTGTCTCTCTGTGTATTGTGTGTCTGTGCGTGTGTGTATGTCTGTGTCAGTGTGTGTGTCCATGTGTGTGTGTATGTTTGTGCACCTGTGTGTGTGTGTGTGTGTGTCTGTCTGTCTGTCTATGTGTCACCATGCCCAGTTCTTTATGGGCATTCTGGGAGTCAGACTTAGAGCCTCATGCTTACATAGCAAGCACTAAACCAACTGTGCCAATCTCCCCAGCCCCTTTCCAGAGTTTCACGCAGAAAAAAAATGACCCAGGAAGTGAGTCCACATGAGGCTTCTGAGACCCATCGGTGGTGTGAACACTGGCCACTGTGCCCGATAGTTGCTGTCATCCTGATGTTTTTCTGTCATTTCCCGATGGACATTTGGGTCATTTTTTATGAGTCAGGCTGCTGTGGATTAAAGAGTGGGAGTGCGGTTTGAGTGGAACTGTGGGGTCATGGGGTTAAGTGTACGTTTAGCTCCATCCAAGCCTGCTGCTTCCCTTTTCCGGCATCCGTGGTCCAGCTGGCTCCCTTCTTGGAGCTCTGTAACTGCTCATCACTCTGATGGCTGCGGAAGTTGAGTGTGCCTCGGTTTCAATTTGCGATTCTTTTTAATTTAATTTGTGATTCCCTAGTGATTACTGACCGTGAGTGTCTTTTTATGACGGTAGCTCTCGGTGGACGCTCCTGAACTTCCTGAGTCATGAGGCTTCTTGGTGCGTCGAAGAGTCACACTTAGTGTCTATGCTGTAGCCTTGATGAGAGGGTTCATCTCGGCTCACAGTTCAAGGCCGCACAGTCCATCCTGGTGGGGAAATCAAGGCTGCAGAAGCTTAAAGTTGGTCACATGGCATGTATGAGGTCCTGGGTTAAATTCCTATCACTGCAAAATGTGTATACACACACACAAGCACATACATGTTTTACATACCTGTGCATCATATACACAAACATATATATCATATACATATACACATATACATATGGATATGCATATACATATGTATCATATAAATATACATCATATGCTTATGCATATTGTATATACATATGCATATACACATACATCATATACATATACAAATACATCATATACATCTGCATCATATACATATGCATATGCATATATATCATATACATATAAATATACATCATATACATATGCATCATATACTTATGCATATATATCATATACATATAAATATATATCACATACATCTGCATCATATACATATGCATATGCATATACATTGTATGCATATACATCATATACATATATAGCATATGCATATACATCGTATACATATATATCATATGCATATAGATTGTATACATATATATCATATGCATGTGCATATTGCATATACATATGCATATACATATATATCATACATGTATAGATCATATACATCTGCATCATATGCCTATGCATTGTATACATCATATACATTACATATGCATCATATACATATGTATATGCACATGTACACATACAATACATGTGACTTTTGTGAAGGAAAAGCCAATCCAGATACTTACTCAAAGAATGGGGTTTTGTGTAACTTTGGAGCCAAGCCATACTGGAGTTGAATTCTGACTCTAACAAAAGCCGGAGCTATGTATAAGTCGAGCCTTTGGGGTGTAAGAGCTGAACTCCCTGGAGGGTTAGTGTATGGCAGTTGCGGAGGGCACACTTGAGCTGATCCAGGGCTACCGAAGCTCCTCCCACAGCAGGGGTCATGGGAGTGACCAAGGACTTTGAGGAGCAGACAGCGCTGCAGAGGACCAAGGCTCCCCGTGTGTATCCCGGCTTCAGGATGGCAGAGTGAATGCTGAGTGAGGGATGAATCTTCTCAATGAGCCAGGATGGGACAGAACCAGAAAGCACCTGCCTCACACGGTCAGCGTGAGCTCCCTTTAAGCGAGGGAAGAGTATAGGAGGGCCGCTTCCCTGAGAATGCTAGCAGGGTGGGTGTGGCCAGCAGCGATAAACTAATGCTCAACGGAAAAGGACAAGCCTGCTGGGAGGTGGTGGTGCACACCTTTGATCCCAGTATTTGGGAGGCAGAGACAGGCAGATCTCTTGTGAGTTGGAGGCCAACCTGGTCTACAGAATAGGTTCTAGGATAGCCAGGGCTACACAGAGAACAAAAAAGGCCAGTCTTGACTGCAGAATTGGAGAGACTACTACAGCTCCTGCTGGGTGGGCTTAGCCGTGGAAGACTGACTGACTTCTCTCCGCAGATGCGGCAACCTCTGTGAGTATGGAAGTCTGTGTTTACCTTGCTGCTTAGGAGGCTGGAAGGGAGACAGCCTGAGTCTGAGATTTCAAGCTGAGGCTGGGTTACACAGATCTTCCAAAAAACGGAGAAAGGAAGGCAGCAAAAGGGGGGTTAGGGGGAGGGGTCCTTTTACCTAGCACTGGGAGGCAGTCTTGCTTCTAGTTCGCTTCTCCTTTTATGAGGGAAATAAAGTCACTAGCTGCGACAGAAGCCATCGGACAGGCCTTTATGTGTCAATGGTGTCCGTGGTCCGCCATTTTTATTTTAAGCAGCTCAAACTGAGGTTTCTCAATGGCAATTTATACCATTGTGGTTGACAGCCCATTGCAGCGTACCTGCCTGAGAGAGACAAGGATGTCACAGGACTAGCCACATGTCAACCCGAGCCCTCAGACCCATCTAGGACCATAGTGTGGTCCTATGAAAGAAACAAACTTACTCCATCTGAGCCGCCCTCTGACAGAGGCCAAAGCAGAGGCTGCCACCCCCGCACAGCGGCCACAGGGAAGCAAACTTGTTTCACTTCTTGCCTAAAGCAAGGTGCAAAGCAACGTGTGTCAGACTTTCTCGAGCAGATGGGACCTGTAGTGCCCCCTGGGATCCCCGGAAGAGCTCTGTGCCCATGGTTTTCTCAAGACACAGCAGCTGTTGACCACTGAGTCACGCTCAACCTGGGGACGTTCAACCTGGGCATCTTCAATTTCTAAACCCGGCAGAGAGCTTGTGGGTTCTGTCCGTATACACTCCATTCCCCCAGCCTTCCTCTAGAGTCCAGGTCCGGCCTGTGCAGCCACACTCTGTCAGCCTGGTGGTATCCAGCTGGTTTGAGGCAGGTCCTATGCAGTCCCATCCGCATATGCTATCAGCTCCACTGGGCGTGGGGCTAGGATGCTCTCCCTGTAGGGTAGAGTGCAGGGGAGGTCCGGAGCCCTTGTTTACAGCATCTGCCTTGCCACCACCACTGTTTCCAAAGGACAGAGGGCAGGGTACAGGTGGCAGGTGGCCAGTGGTAGATAGTGCTCAGAATTCCTGCTGGGGACAGGCACACACCCTCCCTGTTCCTTGTCGAGATAGTGGCAGCCTTCGCTGGAGATCTAGGAAGACCAGGTCAAAGGAACCATGTGTCCGTGAAGGTGAAACTTCGACCTGCGCATGCTCCCACGCACTGTGTGCACAGTGTCTCAGTGACTACAACAGAGGCCTCCCAGCCCCAGAAGGTGCCCCTGAGTAAGCTTCAGGGATGTCTATAGCACGTCCACGGAACCTCCAGGCACTGCCACGCAGAGCATTCTCCCAGGTCCACATGGACCAGAGACAGCCGCCCTGTCAGCTTGGCGTGCGCACTTATCTTAGAAGACTGAGGCTGAGGTCCATCCCTTGGGAATTTGCATTTGGCTTCCTTGTTTGCTCAGACATAATTTGCATGCTGCTACACCCGTGGTTGGTTCAACGTGCGGTGGAGCCAGCTGTCTGCATGTGTTTCATTGTGTATCTATCGTCACTGTTTATCCCCAAATGTTTCCATTACCAGATAGAAGCCCGCACCTGCGGGCCCCCGAGTCCCCGTTTCTGTAACCCCTCCCCTCCCTGGCTGGAGCCTGCATTGTCTGAAGATCTGTCTAGTCCCCTTGTTTCAGATACATTGTGGCATCTTGGGGCCCACACGTTCTGTGTATCACGAAGCTGCTCTACCATTCAATCTGGGGGTGACTGACGCTGCCTCGAGGGTGGGCCACATTTTGACCCCTCCCTTCTTCAGGGGACACACCTGAGGGTTGCAACTGTTGCTTGAAATACTGCTCTGAATTTTCATGCATGTTTTGGGGTGGATGTTGCATTGAACTGTTTCAAGATATCCCACGGAGTTGAATAAGCCCATCATTCCTTTTAGAAGTCTAATAGCCATGAGGGGAAGGGCCTGAAGGTTCCCTGCAAGGCATGGGAGTTCCAGCCCCGCCTATCCTTAAAGTCCCCATAACTCAGTAGGCAGTTCTGAAACCCACCAGCCACATCCTTCTCCATCCCTGTGTCCCCCCCTGCCTGAGGACTTCCTCTGATCAGGGAAGACCAGGAGTACTGGATAGCCAGCCCTCTAGACATCTTTTCCCAGAGGACAATCTTCTGCTATCGCTAATGCAGGAGCCCAAAGGGACCCCAGAGTACTAATCTTCCTATTTCCACAGTGGTCCCTTCCTCACAAACGTGCCTCAGTTTCCCCTCCTTTGGAAAACTTTCTGGATAACCTCCCTGAGTGATCTGCGGATGGATCCCTTTCGTGGAGGCCAGATTTAGAGCTTTGAACCCGAAAATAGGGAATCCAAGAATAAAGGGCCCATCTGAAGCTGCATTCATCCGCCAGCTGCATGAAGTGGCCTTAGGAAAACTATCTCGCCCCATGAGGTTCCATTTCCTGTGCAGAATAGAAATTAAAATAGACACCCCCGCAGGGTTCTTCAGAGGGTAAATGATGTAATTTATGCAAAATGCCTATTGAGCGCTGGCCACTTAGAGACGCTCAATAAATCCTAGCTATCATTTAAAGTAACCTCCCGGGCAAACCGATGGGCAAAATCTTGTCTCAACAAAACTGTGGGATTTCAGTGGGGCAGGGACGCTCCCTCAGGGCCAAAGCGACACATGGAGTGTGAGCTCTGATTTTGCTCGGAAGCCAAGTTACTGCTCTGAATTTGAAGGCAGATGTGTTGCTCGTGCGCGATAATAATGTTTCTTAATAATATTTTCTATATTTAGTGCAGTTTCAGCCCAAAGCATTAAGGCCCTTAGGTTTCAGAAACATGCCCTTAATCACCCTTGCCTGCACTATTTTTTTTTTTAAATAACAGATTGGGTGCAGCGTATAAAATGCAAAATATAACTGTTCCCGAAATTGCGAGCTCACGCTTCTCCTCCAGGGTGGTCTAGCCAGCCAGGGCAGCCAGCAGCAGGCCACTGCCAGAGAAATGGGTGGCAAGCAGGGGCCGTCCTGACGACAGGGTTCCTTTTGGATAAGAACAGATATTCCTAGTGCTTCAAGGTCCATGCATGGCCCAACAACCCTCTGTACTGAGACATCCCTGAGGTCCAACAGAACATAGCGTTCAGCCAGATACAACCTGAATGAACACGCAGTTCCACAGGGTGCCTTTTCTGTGCTCTGAATGAGGTCATCAGAGGAGAGAGTGAATTTGATCACATGGGAAGCAACATGTTTTCTTTAACCTTTAGCACTTCATCGACTCTCAAGATTTGGCTTCTGTTTAAAGATTTATTTTATGTATATGAATACACTGTCACTGTCTTCAGTCACACCAGAAAAGGGCATCGGATCCCATGACAGATGGTTATGAGCCACCATGTGGTTGCTAGGATTTGAACTCAGGTCCTCTGGAAGAGCAGTCAGTGCTCTTAACCGCTGAGCCATCTCTCCAGTCCCTCGACTTTTGTCTTAAAGCCGTGATCCATCTCAGATCAATTTACATAGGGGGTCACTGATATGTTTATAAAAAGATAAAGAGAAGGGAGATATGTTCTATGGAGGTATGGGGGAGGGGCTGCCTCAGCAGGTTCATGTTGAAGGATCCCTTCCCCCCGAGGGACCAGCCACATGACCTGTACAGTATAGAATAGGGTTTATTCAGGGCATGGGGAAGGGAGTTAAGAGGGTAGTAGGGGCAGAGAAAGGGGGGGGAGAGAGAGAGAGAGAGAGAGAGAGAGAGAGAGAGAGAGAAGGAGGCAGAGGAGGAGAAAGAGGAGGAAGAGGGGAGGAGGGAAGAGAAGGAGGAGGAAGGAGAGGAGGAAGAGGAGGGGGAGGGGAGGAGGAGAAGGAGAGGGGAAGAGAAGGAGGAGGAGGAAGGGGAGGGGAGGAGGGAGGGAGGAAAGGATGGGAAGGAGGAGGAGGAGGAGGAGGAGGAGGAAGAGGAGGAGGAGGAGGAGGAGGTGAGGCCGGCGTTAGCACGGGGAGAGAGATGGGGGAAGGTAATGGGGAGAGAATGGGGGCAGGAAGGCAAGAGCAAGAGAGTAAGAGAGAGAGGAGGGGGCTAACAGCTCCTTTCATAGTGTCAGGCATACCTGGCTGTTGCCGGGTAACTGTGGGGCAGAGCTTAGACAGAATGCTAACAGTCACCATCCAGCCTTCTCTCTAAATACGCCTGCCCCACTGTGACAGCCAGACTTGCTGAGTGCACACTTGCTCAGGACACAATGGCACCTTCGAGGAAACAGACTGCCACTCAACACAGCTCTTTCTAGACTCCCAGTAACTGCTCTGTCTGTGCTTCTGTCTGCTCTGATTGTGAGTTAGGTCTGGAAGCTGTTGCTTTAAGACGCAGGTGCGGTAGTCTGGAGGGGAAAAAAAAAAAAAACAAACTCCCTCCCACGCCCCCTTGTGGAGGGAACTGGCAGTACCCTGCTGGGAATGGTTACACCACTCGGATATTAGTGGAGAAACCAGCCAAGCCCCTTTCCCCTTGTAACTATAAGGTAATTTACAGTCCTGCCCGGTGCATGCCACCTTGCCCCTTGGTATGATGACTAGGCCAGGCTAAATCATAAGGTGGGGACTTCCTGCTACTGCCTGAAAACCTGCCTCTGAGGAACTGGATAGTTCAGGCTCTTCATGGTGCTAGAATTGACAGCTGTCTGTCCTCTCGGTTTTGGAAGGAAGTCTCTCTCTTCCCCTCAAAGCCCCACCCTGCTGCTCTCCCCATGACACTCAACCCTCCACTTTCCTATGAAAACTCAGAGTTACTATGTTACTAATTTCTATGTTCCATCTGGGCTGCTTTTGGCTCCAATTGGCCAGCCTTCATGGCCTTTTGTGTGTGTGTGTGTGTGTGTGTGTGTGTGTGTGTGTGTGTGTGTGTGTGTGTGTGTGTGTGTGTGTGTGTGTGTGTGTGTCTCAGCTAACCCATGGCGTCAGCTTCTCCTTTCTCCTCTCCTGCACATTCTTCTGTTCCACAGCAGCTTCTCTCTGCTTCTCCCAAACCCACCAAACCTTAGCCCTACCCAGTTTCTCTTCTGCCCAGCTATTGGCTATTGGCATCTTTATTCACCAATCACAGTTTACTGGGGACAGGGTCACCCAATATCAACATCTCATCTCTGGGGCACCTGTCTTGGGGCCCCAAATCAGCATTAGGGTACAAACAGCATTAGGCCAACCCCTTAGGAAGCTCCTTTCCCTTCTGCCACCCTGGTTCCTGGCATTGACATCAGGATTAAACAAACTATACCATATGGGCGGAGAGAACCCCATACCTTTATCTTCCTTTGGGGTTGATTTTAAGTAACCGGATTGTTTTCTCCGGTCAATTTCAAAAGAAAAGTAAGAAAGTATCTGCAACATTGATTGCGAGTGCTTTCAGTGTATCAGTGGGTTTGGAGTACATCCACATCTCTACTAGATTGAGACTTCCCACCCAAGTCTCACCGATCAGCTCAGCCAATGGTTCAAGACAGGCATTTTCTAATAAGAGTCTAGAATCGGACGCACAGACAATCATGTGTTGGAAGGTCCGATTTTAGTGCCTGTATTATAATCGTTTTGACTCCTTAAAGTCCGTCTTGTTGGGGCTGGAGGGACGGCTCAGTGGTTGAGAGCACTGGCTGCTCTTCCAGACCTGGGTACAAGTCCCGGCACCCGTGGTAGCGCGTAACTGCCTATAACTGCAATGCCAGGAGATTTTGCTCCCTCTTGTGGCCTCCAGAGGTACTACATGCACTGGGTGCACAAATACAAATATTTTCCCCCTAGGCAGATTACTTTGCTGACTGGCAGGCTGGTGTCTGTCTGTCTGTCTGAGGATCTCACTGTGTAGCCCTTCTTTGCCTTGAATTTGCTTTGTAGACCTTGAACACACATGTTACACATCTGCGGACGAGGCTAGGGTGGACCTTGTCAGTCCAAAGGAAACTCCATTCCCCACATCCTGTCAGACAAAAGCCAGCATACCTCAGGAACTCGTAAAGCCAGTTCCCCTCTGCCAGAGGAACCATTTCTCTTATCACTGGCAGAGGGGACAAGTGGCCACCTGGGGTGCCCATTAGATATCAGAGCACACGCTGGCTCCAGGCTCCCTCAGTATCACAAGCACATTTCAGAGTCCACACCAGCATCTTGGTTCTTCTCAGGTCCTCAAACCCTGCCTCCTACCCCAAACTTGTCCAGTTCATGGTCTTCCCTCCCCCAGCTTTTCAGTTCTCCTTATAGCCCCGTTATGTCAGCCGGGCTCACTCTTAGACATCTCTTGCCCCTACTCTCTTCGTCTTCATTTCTCACCACCACCACCCTGCACACACACACACACACACACACACACACACACACACACACTCATGCACATACACATACACAAGCGTGCAGGCACGTGCACACATGCACACACTCCCATGTGGGTGCACGTACGTGCACTTGCACATGCACACTCACACACACTGGTAGGCACGTGCACATGCACACTCCCATGTGGGTGCACGTATATGCACTTGCACATGCACTTGCACATGCGCACTCACACACACTGGTAGGCACGTGCACATGCACACTCACATGTGGGTGCACACACAGATACATGCACACGTACATGCACACATGTGCACACACTCTCTCACTTGTGTACACACACATACACTGGTGCATGCACACACGCACACATACACATGTGCACATACACACACCTTCTGCTGGCCACGTTCAGCAGAACATCTACAACAAAACCCTTCCCCATAGCATGGAGCGGTCATACCATCAAGGCTTGGCCTTGAGGGCGCTTGGGTTTTTTGTTTGTTTGGTTGGTTGTTTTGTTGTTGTTATTGTTGTTGTTTTGCTGATCTCAGGTTTTGTTGTTTTTCCTTTTCTGTTGCCGCTCATGCTGGCTGGACAGATGTCCACATTCTGTCTCACTCCTGCTCCCTGCTCCCCAGACACCCTTCAGCATCCCTTGTAGCTGCTTCTGTAAGCAGTGTGGTCTCCCTCCACCTCCCACTGATCTCCAGTGAATAGCCTTGAGAGTTTTAAATTACAGCCAAGTTGAATGGAAAGTGAAGTTCCTATCCACGCCCCCCCTTCACCCTCAGTGACAGATCCCTCATACTCTCTGAAGTCCACAGTTCACTGCAGCCACTCTTGGCTTTACACACTCTCCAGTTCTTGTAAATACACAGCCATGCGAGGTCCCCCAGTGAGGCCTCATAATGGATACCTTTAACCTTCCAGGCTTCCAGAAGTCTGATGGCACCTGTAGTCAGCCCCGCCTCCTCAGGAAGCCGAGGATGGGGGGTCACTGAGACTAGCATCTGAGATTCAAAACCATTGTGGTCTGCAGTGTGGTGTGTGTGTGTGTGTGTGTGTGTGTGTGTGTGTGTGCGCGTGTGGTGTGTGTATATTGTATGTGGTGTGTGTGTGTGTGTGGTGTGTGTGTGTGTGGTGTGTATGTGTGGTGTGTGTGTAGTATAGTGTATGTGGTGTGTGTGTGTGGTACATGTGGTGTGGTACGTGTGGTGTGTATGTAGTGTGTATGGTGTGTGTGTGGTGTGTGGTGGTGTGTGTGGTGTGTGTGTTGTGTGTGGTGTGTGTGTGGTGGGTATGTGGTGTGTGTGTGGTGTGTGTGTCTGTGGTGTGTGTTTGGTATGTGTGGTGTATATGTGGTATATATGGTGTGTGTGTGCTGAGTGTGGTGTGGTGTGTGTGGTGTATATGTAATGTGTGGTGTATGTGTGTGTGTGTGATGTGTGTGTGATGTGTGTATGGTGTGATTGTGTGTGTGTGTGTGTGGTGTGTGTGTATGTGTGGTGTGTGTGGTGTGTATATGTGTGTGTGTGTGTGTGTGTGTGTGTGTGGTGTGTGTGTGTGTGTGTGTGTGTGTGTGTCCACTGCTCCTGCTGCCTCCCACCACCCATTTTCCCTGTCTCCATGGTTTTTCCTTTCCCAGAGTGTCCTGTGGCTGGAACCTTTCCGACCAGCTTCCTTCATTTGCTCCTGTGCAGTGGGGCCCTTCCTCCGCCTCTCCCTGGCTCCCCTGCAGCCTCTCACATCTCCTGTCCATATGTAGCAATGTCCGTTCCTCCCGTACCTGCTGCAGGCAGCTTGTGGCTTTCCTCATCGGCAGTCAGGAACACTGACCGCCACTCTGTACCCCTCTGCTCAGCTTCTTAAGAAGGTGGGGGGCTGGGGGAAAAGAAAGAGTACTGTGCACCCTGAAATCACAACCACACAGACCAGGACAGACCCCCATCCCCCCCAAGAACAATGCTGTACACACATCCCTCTCCCTCATGCCTGGTGGCTCCCGAACCAAGGCAGTTGCCAGACATTGGCTCCAGCACATCGGAGTCCTTGGCACCTTGGCTGGCTGATGACTGAAATGCCCTCTGCCCGTCCTTTGGCTGCTGAGAGACGGTGTGATTTCCCAGCAGGGCGAACCCTGAGGGCCTGTGACTTTAAGAAGGCCAGGCAAAGTCACTGTTAATCATATAACTTTATTGTCCTCCTGGGTCATAAAGGAAGTGTGTCCCCCTCCCCCCCCTTTCTGAATGTCAGTTTTATGGCGCCCATAAACAATGAGCAGCCGGCCTTAGAACATCCCCACCGGCTGTTTTGAAGGTAGACTGGTTGGAGGGCAGCTGCAGGGCTTGGGAGAG